>NW_022280038.1:572145-727145 GCF_004355925.1 Anarrhichthys ocellatus
ATATATATATATATATTAACAAAGGCTGCACTGCTGGCCATCATGCCCGCATTGAACTTTACAGCTCCAGGTTATCTCATGGTAAATGTTGAAGTCCCCTTTTGCATTTCAAATCACCAAAACACTGTATATTAATTGAGTTGTTTTCTAATTAGGAATCAAATAGCTGGCCTTCCTTCTTATAGCAGATTTAAATGAACACTGCCATTCTGGATCTTAATCTACTGCCTCGTGTTGTTTCTTTTCTCTCTCTGAGACTACAGCGCGAGCCCAACAAGGTGATAAATTGATGCCGCTTTGCCATCAGACAAGATGCCGCATTACATAACACCCATCATTGGTTTGGTTTTTCATTGGAGGCTCTGCTTTGAATCAATAAAATTTAATTAGGATTACTTTCGTAAAGCGACCATATTGAGAAAATGAAATTGACCTAAAAGATTAAACTGGCATGCAATGCACTTATACTGTATGTATTTCAATTGAAACATCAATATGTTCTTCTTTTCTGAGCATCTTGAGCTGAGAGATTTTTGAGATACTCTGAAACACTCAGCTGATTAAACTACACTGCCGAAACCTTATGACAATGTAAAGAGATGAGCACTGTATTATGTGATAGCCCAAAAAATGAAAATCCACAAGATATTTCTATATTGTAATTTTGTCTTCAGGTAGTGTTAGAATGCAATATTGTACCTATTATTCAGTTATTCAGATTTGTCCAACACATTGCACAATGATACATTACAGCAGCAATTAGAAGTGGGTGCCAGTGACAATGATAAATGATGTTAGGTAACGTGGGAACTTGGTTTCAAACAGGCCTCATTCTCCACTCGGCTCTATAGGCTCTAGAAAAAAACCAGACATCACAAACTGCCATGCTGCCAAACATTGTTCAAACCCACACAAGTTTATGTTACATTCTTGAGGAGATTGCAAAGATTCCAAAGAAACCAAATGCGTCAGGCTGAATTTGGGAGAAATGTTTATAAAATGATGCACAATTTGTTTGAATGGTGCAGACATAGGAAAAAACAAAACACATGGGTTGTTGGGTTGAGTGCATATTTCATTCAGTGTAAACACCACAAGTTCAATGAGAAGCTGGATACTGCCAGGCAGTGAGAAATAAGTTGTTTTCAACAACTCTAAAGTTACTTTAGATTAAATAAAGGGGGGCAACATATGTAAGCATTTTGCTGATATATCTCTGCTACCAGAGGTCAAGGATGGTCAACTTTGTCTATTCAGCAGTGACCCTGCAGCCTGGCCTCCTTATCTGTCCATCCGAGTTGCTTGATAAGTTGCGGGACTGGAATCGTGCTACATGTATCACCAGCTCTATGATCACTGGTGGGATCATAGACAAAATATAATCATTATTTTAACTTTCTACTACAAAAAGCACCGTCATTTGCTTCTTATTAGAGCCGCAGTGTGTAATGCCTGGCCACATTCTCCAAACAGATAGATAGAGGTTAGCGTTTCCCCTCTACTACTGTGTCAATACAATCTAGGTTTACAGATATCAGCTATTAAAAGGAAAACAAAGCCAACGTCTATATAATATTAGTGTTAGCATGCTCGTATCAGGAGATATATCTGCAACACAAAACATAGATATCTTTGAAAAATAACAGCAACACTCTGTGTCCTCTTAATTTTCTGTTCATAATGTTACTTCACTTTTTTAAATGTTTTGAACTAAAATACTGGTCTGATCTTACACATTGCACCTTTAAACACTGTTTTTAAATCAATCGCCATGTCCAAAGCCCAAAACTTTTTCATAAAGTGGTCATATTCCCCTCTCTCCTCCACAAGTGTTCATAAGACCTCTCCTCAGAGCAATGTGGGCGTGTCCATACATCAGCCCTCCCTTCAGTTGGTTTAGTGCTATCTGTAAGCGCACTACAACTGCATAATTAGTACCACTAGTTTGATGACATCTCATTCCCAGCACAGAGGTCTAATCAGGCAGGGTAATTGAGAGCACCTGTGTGGGAGTACAGGGCTTTTCATTTTCTAAATAACCGGTAACTCCAACTGTCAAAAAAAGCGGAGTAACAATTACAATGAATGCAATACCTCTGAAATGTAGTGAAGTAGATAGAAGGTACAACTACCTAAAAAGTACAGTACTTGAGTAAATGCCCTATATTTTACAGATGGCTGCTGTAAAAGTTATACATTGATATGTTGCTTTACCACCTGTCAGCCTACCTTGAAAGTACAGAGTTTATCCAACAGACACCACTCATCACATCGTATTAGATAGTGTAGCGGACTGCTTTGCGGACATACTTTACACAGATGAGGACAAAACAGGACCTGAAGTTAAGTGAGATCGCCGTCACTTTAACGTCTAAGTTGATCACTTAAAGGGGAACTCCTTTGCTAAAATTTTCTACGATTACAATTTTGCACAGCAAAGTCTGTTTCCAGGTGTTGGGGAGTACTAGTAACTACTGCATGTGAAAAAAGGTTGTACAAAGCCGCTTCTTGTGTAGTATGTTGTAATAAAACACACCCAAACTTCCAACCAAACTATCAGAAGTTGAGTTGCATTGTGGGTAACATACCTCTTGACAAGGCTGGAGAATGTGTGGAGTTAAAAAATATTTTTTTTTGAACTGTCCATCACAAATAAAGGAAATGCAGGGAATTCCTCTGCTGCCATGATATAAAACAGCAACTTCGTCAGTAGTTAGTGAATTTATCGAAACATTTCCGTAGGCTTGATTCTCAGTCATTCATGATTAATTCCCAGGATCATTTTCTGACAATGCGTTAGGCCAGATGCTGTTGTCATGACCAGTGCGGCCTTTAATACTGTCTGTTAGTAATGTTTGGGTTCTGGGAATTTATGCAAAGAAGCTCCATATGTCTTTGCAGCATTTGATGCTCTACCCCCTCAGTCTAAGTCTCAAGGCGGTCTGTCTGCCAGGCGTCTCATCCTTTGGTGACAAGACATGAGAGAAAGAATGTAACAATAGAGAGAAAGCAGTGCTTTACCTTGGTAAACAGATGCAACAGGTGGAACAAAATAACAGGGTTTTCCAAGTTGGTTGTTGTAATATCCTGTATTGGCACTCTTGAGTAAAAACCACAATGAAATCGTATTTATTTATACACAGATTAGATTTTGTCATACATTCTTGCAGGGAAATTAGACTTCAGATAGCAGTAGATTATCAAAGGCTTTGTTCTGACACCATGTTGTGCTGCTACTGTAGCTTGCAAGAGCATGAAATTGCATGACACCATAATATCAAAACGTATGGTAATTATTCTACGCCTTAAACATGGAAAAGAACATAATGTTTCAGCTTGTTTTAGTTTGGAGCATAAAGAAATTGAATGTGGTTACAATGCTAAAAGAAAAAAAACACTTTTCTTTGTGCAGTTTTTCAGTGCAGCCACAGTCGTTACCCACAAATAGATCCTTGTCCATGTTAGGGTGCTTTCAAACCTGTAGTTCAGTTCATTTGGTTCGGACCGAGAGGATAAATCATACATTGCTTCGGTTTAGATCTGGTCTGGTTCCTGTTCGCATTGCGTTTTTACAAGGGCACCAAGAGGAGTAAACACCAAGTGCACTTTAATGCTTCTGATGTGTATATTTATGTGCTTTGGTGTCACAAACAGCTCACGAAAAAAATAAGTGATTACAAGCATTATTTGTATTATTAGACTACCAATTGACATTTGCATTTCATGGCTATCGGCTAACAGGTAGAGGACAGGACTGTGCAAAAGCCCCTTTGCATGCTCTCAGATGACTGATGCGAAAATACATGCGCTTGTAATGCGTATACGTCTTGATGTGCATGAATAAGGTACATACATGGCCTTATACCGATCAATTATAAGACAGCTTCCTGAACACATTCCACAATCAGCAGATGAATGTATTAGTAGATGAGCTCTTGAAATCATGCTGAAATCACATATTTGCTGTCAGACGAACCAAACTAGACTCCTCCTAGAAGCGGTTCTAGACTCACCTTTTCAAGCAGTCTTGATCGGTTGCCGGTCCTCACCAGGGTTTGATTGACAGCTTTCATATTTGCTCAAAGGAACCGTTCTAACAGACCTCAGTTTGTTTTGGCCGAATCAATAAGGTTAGGTGTGAAAGCACCCTTAAGCTAGTAGTCTGGAGTTGACACAAAAAATGAAGTCAAATTGTCGCGACGGCAATGAGTCATCTGACTAATTACAGCACAAGTCCAACAAAGAAATGATCAATACCCGTTTAAGCAACAGCTCAAACATCCTTCCCCAAAGGTAGTCAGTATTGTTATTTTTGTGCTGTGGCACAAATATCTTGTTTCCCCTTTAAAATTGGACAAATTTAAGAGTGAAAGCAGACTGTTTATTTCTTTCATCTCAGTTTCATTAGTTCAAACCTCAGAGGACAGTCTGCTCATTGTCACCTTTTTCTCATTATGGCCAAACCAAAGCAATCAGTGAGTGAAAATCGTCTGTCTCACTTCACTGCCCTGTCTCTTCTGCAGGTTATTGAGTGCATAACCCAGGGCCGGGTTCTGGACAGGCCACGGATTTGTCCTAAAGAGGTATACGACATCATGCTGGGCTGCTGGCAGAGGGAACCGCAGCAGCGACTGAACATTAAGGACATTCAGAAGGTCCTGTTCGCCATGGGGAAAGCCACGCCGGTCTACCTGGACATCCTGGGCTAGCAGCGGCCCGGGGTGGCCCCGTTCCTCGCCAGACGAACAGAGACATACATATAGACGGACCCACGCGAATCCAGGAATAACCAAACCAACCTACTCCACTGTCGAAAAACACCTACAATGTTTGGGAAGGACTTAAGTGCCTGCAACACTTTTGGATATAGTGGATATAACATATTCAAAAAAACACGCACTTTTACATTTTGTTTACTTGCATATAAGATGTACAGGTTTGAAGAAGACTTTTTTTTTTTTTTTTTTTTTTTTTTCAAAACTGCAAAAATACACAAAAATGGAGACAAAAAGGGAAGTAAAGTGGACTGACATTAGGAAAATGACCACAGTTTGATTATATTATGGAGAGAACACATCAGAGTTAAAATCTATCCTGGGTTTGGTTTTATGAATATATATAGAAATATTACATATATTTTATATTTATTTCTTTTTGTCAAGATGTTGAAGGGGTCTGCCATTTGTGTTGCGAAGGGCTCGGCCCTGTTTAAAGACGTCACCAACAAACTATTGGCAGGGACTTGACAATGGTAGCCTTACTTGCGCTCTGATTGGCTGGCACTGAGCTCTTAATGGGAACTCTGCTTCTGCGGAATAACACTGGATGGTTGAAATTAGAGGAGTGCGCTGTAGAGGGCCTACCCAATCAGACAACCGAAAAATCTATTTTAATTTAAAAAAAAAAAAAAAAAAATGTACATATTGTAAACTTCTGTGTCAAAATTATGTTAACTTATTTTTTGGGGTGTTATTTTGGTTCCTTTTCTGACTGTGATCTGGGTGGCTAAAGTATAAAACTATGGTATTTGTTTTCATCCTAATCTAGAGGAGGTTTTCTCTTGGGAATCACCTGTATCAGTGCTGGTAAGTTGTCTTATGTGGTGAAGGTGAACAACGGTGAATACAGTTCGAAAAGTCAGCTGGCACCGAATCACAGTGACTGTGGAGAACGGGGGACGCCATCAACACAACACTTTTCCAAAGAGGTGATGAAGCCTCATATTCACTTTCCAGCTCATTTGCTTTTTTATGGCAAGAATAATGCGTTGCTGCGTAATATCTTACACCACACCCCTCAAACATGTACATGCGCTTTGAGAAACTTTCGGGAACATTTTCGTGTGAAACTGCTTTTCCACTCTAAAGAAAACATTTTTGTAAGGGGAAATAAGAATCATTTGTTAGATGCAAGTGTGTCCCTCGCATACACAGCCTAAGAAAATCAAAGGAATAGTGAGATATTTTGGAAAATGCGCTTATTCCCTTCCAGGTGAGAGTAAGTTGAGGAGATAGAAAACACTCTCGTATCTGTCAGATCCATGGGAAGCTGCAGCCATGATACAGTTAGCTTAGCTTAGCTTCGGCAGATGCAGACTGGAAACAGGGAAATAGCCTCGCTCTATCTAAAGGAAACTAAATCAACCGACCAGCACCTCTAAAGCTAACCTAACACTGTTAGCCAAGCTAACCGGCTGTCGGACGCAGCTTCATATTTACTGTACAGACACAAGAGTGGTATTGACACCCAAGAAAGCAAATGAGAGCATTTCCCCAAATGCCAAACTGTTACCATAAGGATCCTGTCACTTCACAAGCCGAGAAAAGAAACGCGACGGCTTCTTCCCTCGCATTCCGTTTAGCACAACACAATAAAAACAACCTAATTTTACTGTTCTGATTTGTTTTCATCAACTGTACATGACTCACAGCATTTCTTTTCTTCCTCGCACTCGAGGCCTTTGCATGTTTAGCAATGATGAGGTTTCGCACCCGTCTATTGCTTTGATAAAAAACCTCTTCTGCTCCAACCAGAGGGGAGCCACTGAAGCAGGTAGATACTTGTGTTCATTTATGGATGGTACATCAAAAATAATAATCACTGAAGTGGATCAGCTAACTGTTTGGTATTTCTCGTTCCATATTTTGATTATTGCAGTATTTAGAGGGCTGGAAATCATGAAGAGTTTTGTTCCAAAAATATTGCAGAAAAAACATGATCCCCAAAAAGCTTAACAGCAAATAAAGAGAGAACTAAAACCAAATGAAATTACTTTTCATTACTCGTTCGTAATTAAGTGCTCAAAATGATTTCATTGTTACAGAGTGGATGCTGTAGATTTCTCACACACTGAATGATAACCCTCAGGCAATGATTTTATTTTATGTTGTATCTGGATATAAAGCATTTTGGAGTGGAACTCTTCACATCACTTCCTTATTATCCTGACATGAATTCTCACAGAATCACAGTGTTGTCTCTCTTCCCCTTGGGACTATGTAAATCATTAATGAGCATCCAGTTGTTTCAAGTATTTTATATGAAAGGCAGGATCAAATCCAACGAGTTACCCAAAGCTTTGAGTTTGTGTGTATTCTCTTGTGGTAAAGATAAACGCTTAAAGACATCATGACACAGACCGTGAGCATTTGCAGGGTATTGTAATCCTTTCATAGTGAGTTGAATATTGTTTTAAAATGTTTTTTTTGTTTTTGTTTTTCTTGGATGAACTAACTGAACACTTTTTAAAGCAAAGTTGGCATATGTACACATGTTACAGAATATAAAAATGTGGTATAACAACTGCAGTATATACACAATACTGGTATTCCATGATAGATCTTTGTATTAATGTGACTCTCTTAAGAAAATGTCTTCAAACAATCAGACGATCTCCTTTTCCATTTTGTCCTGTCTTATAAAGATGTGTAAATTTGACAAAATCTTGTCTTCAATCTAAATCTCACAGCACGTGTTTCAGTGAACATTCTGCGTTATCTGCTGTTCCTCCATCCACTTCTGAAGTGACAGAAACATGTCTGTACGGGACGGCTGTGGTTCAGGAGGTGGACCAGGTTGTCTACAGCACTAATCACTGGGACGGGGGTTCGATCCTTGGCTCCTGCGGTCCACGTTTCAAAGTGTGCTCGCAGGTCAGCGCCTTGCATGGCAGCTGTGTGGCCAAATCAATATTTGTCAACACAAGTTTCTTTTTGCTTTTCTTTATTTTCTGGTTAGGGTTGATCAATCCGAACACAATAGTCAAAAGTCCGTAAATTAGCTTCGAAAATCCTAAAAAAAAAAGATGTTCCCCATAACTTCAAAATCTTCATTTATGCGTATAAAGATATCAACAGGAACTTCTAGTAACTAATGTCTTTTTATAGTGCAGAATCACCAAAATGTAAACAAATATGCAGCCTGAAAGGGTGACTAGATCAGACCCTGCTAGGGGCTGAAAAAAACAACTACTGTGTTTTCGAATATCTGGTAAGGATAAATGTTTTTAACCATTTTTTTTTTTACTTTCTATAATTATAATTTTAATATTCTAACACGCTTGAATCAAACACCAGTTAAAAATAAGATATTAGAGTACAGTGTACTTTGTTGTAAAAAGGCAAATACAACATTATCTGTCATTAGGGATCAGGTCTCTGTCAAGAAAAAGGATTGATTATGATTGTCTTCTTAAAAGTTATCACAATAATTTGATATGTTTTGTTTGTTTCACCACTTGCTAGGCAAACAGTAGAATTGGCAAAATGCTACTTTTTTACATGCTACAAGATGATCTACCTGGAAAAGCCCAGCTTCATATCCATGATTGGCCAGCTTGGTGCATTTTAAGAAGAGGCCAGAATGTTCCACAGCAAAGGTTGAACCAGGACAACCCTCTTTTGGAATCCTCCCAATGAGGTGCATAACCCATTAAATAACTTTGTTTTCTTTTTTTTTTGTCATTTTTGGGGGGGGGGGGGGGGTTTGTTGTGTTTTTTTTCTTGTTTAATTATGTAATGCTTTCCAAATGTGTTTGGGGGGGTTTTAAGTAAAGGCTGAGATGAAAGACAGCAACCCACAGACCCTCTTTGACAACCCTATTTTTTTTTTTTTTTTTTTTTAAATGTGCCCTTATTGGACAACTGATCATATACAGACAGACAAGAAATTAAAAGAGAGGGAGAGCAACAAAGCTGGACTCAAACCAGAGACGTTGCAGTAAAATACCATTTACCCTTAGAATGTCCATCCATCCATCCATTTTCCTCCTCTTATCCGGGGTCGGGTCGTGGTGGCAGCAAGCCAAGCAAGCTGACCCAGACTTTCCTGTCCCCGGCAACATGTTCTAGCTTATTCTGGGGGATCCCGAGGCGTTCCCAGGCCAACTGGGAGATGTAATCCCTCCAGCGTGTCCTGGGTCTTCCCCGTTCTCCTCCCAGTTGGGCGTGCCGGGAAAACAGTGGGAGGCACCCAGGAGGCATCCCGATTAGATGCCCGAACCACTGCTAATTTGAGTAATGTCCAACAACTCAAATTACTGTACTTCATATTAAACCACACAACCATGCTGCACCTATAGGTATGAATATACTGTATGTTCATATGTGTTCAGTTTTTTACATAACATACATAATCCATCACAGTGAAATGTATACAACTTCACCGTCTGATGATGCAGAAAAAGAAACACAAGCTTTATGGTTGCTACATACTTTTAAGCTTCGTTGGTGGGTCCACATGTTAAATGAGTCATTCCATTATTGTTTGTCTTCTTACAAACACCGGAAAAATGGAAACACAGTCAGGGCCAAGGGATTTGAGGTCAGTAAGTTGTATCTGATGGTACCATAATTGTTTATCGATTTACAATTACAGTGTTTTCTGTGTTTGAGCTTTCTCTATTAGTGTGTGGCTGTGTTTGTGGGGGGGGGCTGCTCATATTTGTGGTTAAGTCTGGAGAGGCTGAAGTGTCAATTTTCTAACTTCTGCATGCTCTAACAGCAGCCTATAGCATCAGATGATAAATATATATTGGGTAAACAAAATGTGAACACGTCACGTCACGGTTCTCATTATGGTGACGCTGGAGCTGGCGGCTCGCAGATAACGGTGCCAGCAGCACTTACAGTACAGACTATGACAAATAAGCTGACAGAACTAACAGGGTTTACCTAAGGGGGAACCAGGGATGGTGTACCGCAGTGCATTTAGCAGTGCATGAGAGAGCGGCAACCGTGAGCTAGACAATGGGGCACACTCACACATAAATATGCACATACAACACGCGCGGCCAGTCCGTATGTCAACAAAGGAAGGAGAAGCTTGGAGAACAACACACAGAGAAGGAGAGCGACTTCTATCTCTGCTTAGGTAGACATCGCACCACTATATCTTTACATAGCAAATAGTTGTTTGCTGCTATATCAATGTTTTTTTTAATTTCATGCACCTTTAAAGGTACGAGTAATGCCTATAGCAACCTGCTCCAGGGGTAGCATTGCATCTCTACTACTGGGTTCACACAATCTAAATTTACAGTCAACAGCTATAATAATAAAAAAGAAAGAAAAATAAAAGTCCGTCAAAATTACCCTGCTGTCTTAAAATCTTCATGTGTGGTGTCGGCTTATAGTTTACATAAGCCATCTGCGTGTTTCCATATATGTGTGCTTTGTTAATCTGTTTATTGGAGTAAATTCAAAGTGGCAGATACAAGAAAACAACCAAACAATCTTTGGCTCATCCTTCCCCACCGGGGAGTAGAGCAGTCGGCACTAGGCAGCTCGAGGAGTCGGAACCCTAGTCAACGGCCACGGTGGTCCGTCACCTGGAGCTGCCGTCCGTTCTAATCCTGGTGAAGCAGCCCACCAGCAGTGGGGAGGACGAGGCTCATTTCCTCATTTCTACCACTTTGGATTAAAAAAAATAATTATCAAAATATACATGAACTACTGATATCTTATTGACAAGCCCTCTTGGCAGGTGTACTTCTTTGTTCTCTGGACTGAGGACAGACTGGTGCTACAGTGACGCAGTGCATAGACATTTTTGTTATAACGGCAACACTTAAACCTCTTCACATTCTGTTAATAATGTCCATTCATCTTATGAATACGATAAGATAAGATTAGTAGGCTATAGTTTGTCAAATAAAGTCAGAAAAAAGTCATATTATATTGTGTCAAAAAACTAAATTAAACTAAAATTAAAGAATGTTGAAAAAAATCATAAAAGGTAAAAATATAGAATCTTGAAGAAACGTCATAAAAATCATTTTATAGTTTGCCGAAAAAGATGTCATAGTATAGTGTGTCGCAAAAAATACACATTATAGTATGTTGAAAAAAATCAAAACACAGTATTTCAAAAAAAGTCACAAAAGTCACACTGTTAGCTTTGGACCTGCACAATAAGCAGTACATTGTTCTTTACATACATTAAGAGAGAGAGTAATCAACACGTGTGTTGGAAAAGGTCATAAAAAGACAAAGCATACTATTTCTACAACATCACAAAAAGTCATAGGATATTACATATATAGATATATATCCTATAAGTAATCTATCTCTCTAATAATAATTGTCCGATACAATTAAAGCAACGTTTCTCTTCAAACATATAGCAATTGCAATGTATGACATAGCACACAACTTCAAGGATTAAATAGTCGAATCATACATGTTTGTTAGTTGGCAGGAAAAATGCTAATGAATTCAAACCACACAACATTCATTTGAAAGCAATTATAACTCAATAAAAGGGCTCAAAGGGAAAGTCACATTTCACTGTGACATATTAAATGCTGGAAAGCAGTCTTTTATTGACTTTTAGATTATTCTTTTTAATTCGACCAAATCAAGAGCCATGCAAATGATGAAAACAGCATAAATACATACTCTGGAAGTATAGACTTGTTTTCAAATGTCAGTCTGAAAAGCCACACTTGCTTTCATCAGTCAGGCTACTAAAAAGTAGTTGAAATTACTTTCAGCCAATGGGGGAAATAAATTACTTAATTTAACCCATAACAGGTCTGATTCAGTTTTGATATAAAGTTTAGGATTTCAAACACCCTTTTAGTGAAAGAAAGTACAAAAATATGTTTTGGCCTCACAGCGTCCGTTGTAAGAAAACAATCAATGGAGGGACATCATACATTTTAAACACGACTGTTGATTGTAGGAGTTGCTTGGCTTCTTTTGTCAGGAAGGAGCGGAACCTTCTCATGTTGCTCAGCCAGAATCAGCCGGTTCTAGTTATCGTTAAGGAACCCACCTAGATTCTTGTCGGTTAGGGACAGGGCCACGACTCACTCTCCATGGTAATTGAAAGCTTCTCTGGTCTTCATGCAGGGATACGAGTGAGAACAGGAGTCTGCAATAAGAGAATAACCACAATTAAAACCTCAGTGTGAAAGAGCTCACCCTGATTTTATGATTTATTCAAATTCCCCCGTTAACACATTACGCTCTGTCCAAAGTATATAAGCATAATCGCACACAAGTGGCAAGTATTGATAAGAACTATGATGGAGAAAAGGCAACAAAGCTTTCTAATTAGAAATATTTTGTTAAACAAGGCTCGGAGCATTTCTGCTGTGGCCTGACTTGAGATCATTGTGAGGGGAGCACTTTGCAGTCGTATTCGTCGTGTTTGAAAGTCGTATTCTGGTATGTTGAAAAAAATCATTATAGATTAAATTAAATCAAAAAATCACAAAAGTTATAGAATAGTATGTAGAAAGAAAGTCATAGAATTTCATACAAATGTCAAAGTATGGTATTTTTTTTAAATCTCATAAAGTAATCATGGTATAGTACAGGGGTGTCCAACATACAGCCTGATGGCCATTTTTCTTCACATAGGTCAATGGAAAGTCAATGTGCTTGGTGTGTACCCAACATACAGACCACTTTTGTTTTAGCTTGTTTGTAAAAAAAATTTCAATTAAAAATATTTTAGCCAAGCTAATGTGCTGTGCTTGTGTGAACATAGGGGCGGTGGGTGAGAGACTGCAGACAGAGCCGATGGAAATAGGTTTCGCTTTTGGTTACATGTTCATGCTCGCTGAACAGACGTATTGATAAAGTACTGGCTTTTAACTCAAAAATGTTTTATTGCACTAACAGTGACAAGCGTAGTTTTCTTCAAATTGACTAATCTTCACTTCATATATATATATACAATTCATATATATTCACTGTCTCCACCATTCACTTAGTGTGTGTGCTTGTGTGCGTGTAGTTAAAGGAGCTCAGCCCCGACCACAGACTGAGACACCATTGTTATTTCTATCTCCATCTCCCAAAAGCCCCCAAATTATGGAAGTAGTAGTTCCAAAACTTAGTGCACAATTATCCTCCAATTACAAGTAAGACAAAGAACTTTTGACGAAAGGTGTTGGGGAGTTGGGGGAGCAGTGGTCTTAATTTGTTTTTTTGGGTTTTTTTTCAAGACAGGAGACAATACAGACATAAGAACAAGAGGACGACAAGAACAGTGAGATACAAGGTCTTAATTTTGTCTGAGGAGGGCCCACAGTGTCAGACTCTGAAACAGCAGGATCTGTAGCAACGTGTTTCCTACTGGGACATTTGATTAAGATTACCAATGGGAAAGAATGTGAATAAAATTGTTAATATTACTAATTAATCTGGAGCTCCTGCTGGTTCTCCAGTTGCCAAACAGTATTTATTTGCTTATTGAGGTGATTAGTGTTTTCTTCTCATACATAACAGCTGACTGTTGCAGTGAAGAGTCTCCCATTCATGCGGAATGAAAGCTTCTGCTGAGTGTGTATTTAAAGTGAATATATTGTTGTGTCTTTCAAGCAGATTGCTTCTCGGTTAGCGTCAAGTTCCGCAACACGTCCAAGCCGCTTGAGCGAAAATCAAAACATATACAGAAAAGGGCGCTTTTTCGAAACTGCTTTTAAAAGTGTATTCACCTTGGAGTATTTCAGTCTGATTTACCCTCGTCCGTCTTTCAAAGACAGAATGACTACACAAAAATGATTCACCCTCCACACTGAAGACGGTCTGTCTCATTCTGTCAGAAATAATCCTGAACTGTATTCAGTTGTGTCGGCTTGCCTCGGATAAGCAACGTTATAGAAGACACAAGGACAGAAGATGGGGGCTGAGTGCTTTCTGCATCCGCTCTTTGGTGCAAAGATGAGGAGGCGAGCTCATTTGTGAGGAAGAGGTTGTTCAAACGAAAAGAGGAGCTACACCGGAGCTCATTATAAAATACAATACATTTTCTTACCCGCAGACACGCTAGCAAATGTACTGACCTTCAATGCAAAATTGCCCGCCACCATTTGATCAAAAATGTTTCCTTCCATTTGATAATTTGAGAAATCATAATCTTCTGTTCTGCCTCAAAGCAGTCTCTGGTGCTATCGCACTGTAAACTATTTTTTTGTTGAGTACCTGAACCCAGACAGGCCTTCTCACCACCCAGGGAGAATGCCTTTGACTAATCCCCAAGGCTTTCTTATCAAGTGTGAATAGAGTCTTCAGTCCCCAGAAGACGGGCTAACGATTATCTTGCCTATTTTCTATTTCTGCATCTCTAGCTTTTCTTTCCAAGGTGTTTGTGGGGTAAAAGAGACCTGTTAACTGTTTACACCCTTCAATATCGTTTCCCCTGTGGACGTGCGTTTGAAACATGAAATGCTCCCAACAAAATGAGAAATTTCCACTCCATTTGCCATGCAGCCAATCCGTGCGCAGTGACCCAGAGAAGGATAGCGATATTGATGATGACAGCAATAAAGACGTATTTTCACCACAAGCTAATTAGGTTGATCTGCGGAGGAAATAAATGGATTTCGACAAAATGCAAAAGAGGTGGTGTGGAGGATTAGACAAGTGACAGGACAAAGGGGGGCGGGGGTTCTGGTAAGTGAGTCCACTGTTGCGGAATGCATGACAATTACCACTAAAATGATATTTAGTGGCTTCATGTGTCCCTTGAATACTGTGTTTGGTGAACGTAATTGTTCTAGCGGGTGATACTCATTGATGATGCTCTGGCTGTTTTTGCATCTCGTGACTATCTCCTGCACTTTGAACAAACTACAGTTTGTACACTAATAAAAGGGTATCTACTACTATTATAACTGAAAACCGGCAATGGTAAATTAACTTGTTCTTGTATAGCGCCTTTCTAGACTTCCGACCACTCAAAGGGCTTCTAAACTACATGTCCCTCAACCATTCACAGCCATTCACACACTGATGGCAAGGGCTACCTACCATGCAATGTGCCACCCGCCCATCAGGACTAACTAAACATTCACACCATTCATACACTGTAGGCACAGCCTTCGGGAGCAATTTGGGGATAAGGTGTCTTGTCCGCATCACATCGACACATCAACGAAGCTGAGGATCGAACTGCTAATCTTCTGCAAAACCAAAGGATGGTGGGATTTGTGGTGGAAAATTTCTAGGTTAATCGGGAGAAGAGAGTTTTTGTTCACAAATCAATAATGAGGTCATCAGAAGATTCAAAGTTGTCTTTTTCTGTTTATTCTCTTGCAAGAGGGAATAAAGCACAACAGCTACGTATTCAGTAGACTGTGTGAATGCCTCGACAAAGTGCAACATTCAACATCCTTTATACATACAAAAGGTTCACGCCTTTACGCCTTCAGATAAATCATAAACAGGGGAGGATAGGAGTTCAGACACAGGCTGTTTTCTGCCAGGACATTCAGTTCCGGTTTCAAGGTCTGTCTGTGTTTTTGCCTTACCAACAAAGACACAGTGTCTCTTCACTTCTCACCCTTGTGGGAGCGTGCAATCAGCTAAGAGATACCAGGACACCTGGATTCAAAACTAATTAAAATCTTCTGCAGGACTACTGTTTTGTCTGTCTGTGTTCATCATTTTCAGTTGTACATTCTTTAAAACTTCACGATACTATAACATATTTTCCCATTACAGATTCTAGAGGGTTTTGTGTTGAAACCAAGCTGCCTTTAAAATAGCATCAAGACAAGGGAGCTCTCCTCACTCCACTGTTTGAGTAAGGAGAAAAAAAGGACAATTACATAATTATAATTCGCTTTTATTGTTAGTATTTTAGAATTTTATTAAAGTTAGTCTATGTAATTAATTAATTATGTGCGGTCATTGACAGAAGTTATAGGTCACCTAATGTTAGATATTGATTAAACAATATATTTAGGAAAATATCGCCATGGATATCAATACAGAATCGCATAATGGCCACATATTCCTTGCAGTAATTCTGTGCAACTTCCGTATGACAAGTTATTTAAGTTTCAATCTTGAAGATGTTCACATATCAAAACCAATTATATATATATATTTTTTACATATTTTCTTTATTTTTGATACTATTTATTGTTTCTTTTGTAGCCATTAACTGTATTCACGCTGATTAGTTACATCTCTACATCATCTGTAGCGGAGTCGGCCGTTCTGGCTGAATTAAAATGTTGTGCACACAAGAGTTCTTTCTTTTGACAGATCCAATGTTTTGAATGTGGTGAGTAGAACTTTTTACTGAAATGGTCATAGTTGAAAAAAGTATTCTTACAAATCGTGTTTGAATGTAATTACGACCATTACCTGCCATACCATAGTTTCCAGTTACCTACATTTGAACACTTCAAGTGCTTAGGAATGTCGTGGAGCAGGTTTGGAGTGTGGCCAGAGTGGATAGGAAACAATTAACAAGCAAGTAAGCAGGTCAGCAGCCAAAGTGCCGGGAGGAACAGTCATGCGCGGCAGCACTGAAATACCAACCTGTACACTTCCTCCTGGAGGGAGGATGAAATCAGCTGCCACATTAAGCTTCCACAGCAGAGGGGAAGATGGGGGATGTCCCCCCACAGCAATCCACTGCACACTCAGCAGGTGTTGACATCTAGATTAACCTTGGACTGCTGTGAGTCTGATTCCTCTGGAAGGCAGTGTCTTATTAGAATGCGCACAGAGGGCTCGTATCCAATCCCTGGCTACCAGCCTCCCAGGTACTGCCTCTCATTCACCGGCCTGTCAATCAAATGGTCATCCGAGCATTGCTGCAGGGACCTGGGAAACCTGGAGGCTGGCTCGGACTCTAAACCCAACAATAACTGAGTCTCTCTTAATTCGTATTACCTTGACTGCTTTTGAGCTTTTGAAATTAATTCATGAGGGAGAAACACCATAAGGTGAACTTAGTATGAAGTATTTACAACTTAACCCTCGAATGCTTTGGTCATTTCCTAACATTCCTATTCCTACATAGCTTTACGACCAAGTGCCTATATTTTAACACAGCCTATTACCAGAGTGCAAAATACCTGGTGGCAACCGGGGTCCCTTTGAGGCTTTCAGGGTGTTTGAAGTGTCAATCAGGGGGTTTTGCACAGATAGCTGCGGTAACAGCTAATGCTAATGCTAGATGAGCGAGAACGACAGAGAGACAGCAGGTCTGTTCAAAATTCCAGAGTTTGGAAATGCCAACTGGAATTACTGAGGAGAGTTACTCTGTTGAGTTACTGCAGAGCAGAGACCCATGGACACTGTGTGCGAACAAATAAATGAGGTCTTTCCCACCAACCACATAGTAGATGAGGAGATGGCGCCAGCTGTAGCCCCGAAATGCTTAGAAGTCAAATTAAAGGTGTGTGACAAAGATTTGACAAAGTTTTGTACTGACAAAAAAAAGTGTCTAGTTTTTCTTGACAAATTGACACAAATGCACACTTACCAAAGCACGACCAACAATAATGACGATGATAACGAGTATTTGTATATGCATTATCATAATATATAGTTTGTGATAATACATGACAAAAACATGGCATTAATGAAAACGTTTGCTGTGGTGAAATGATTTTCTTCCATCACTTGATCAGCAGAGTTCGAGTAGTTTGTAAACACTGAATGTTTGCTGCTGTTTGTTACCAACCACAGAGCAGACAGACATGGAGCCCTCTCTGCGCCTCTCACCCACAACTGTGATCGGCTTGTTGAGCAACATGTCAGACAGTTCCATGGAGACTATTGACGTTGTTTCCTCCTCCATAGTGTAACCATATGTCTGTTAATTAACCCACACACCATGAACCAAGATCCATTTTCCTACAGCTGACAACACGCATGCCAACTTACAAAACTGAATTTACATTCTCTAGTACTCACAAGTCCCACGGTGGAAGTTGCACAAGCTGTTGCCATAGCAACTCTGAGAAAATGGCATTTCAGAATGGAGATGTCAGTCATATTGGGACGAAGATCAGTCCTGATAAGTATGGACAACATTGTGCATTCTGTGCCTCTCCATGAGACTGAATAAAACAAGGCAGCAATAATATACTTCTCAAAACACAGTTATAAAGATTTTTTTAATAAAAGCTCAAATGTGTGAGCTGTCGTCACAATAAATGGATCAGAATGTATATTAAAAAATTGTTTCTTGTGAGGGGAGAATGTTATTGTTCACTGGTAGCTTCTAAAAACTATGACAGCTTAGACTGGTAAACAAACAACAAGTATTTGTGTACGTGAATATGACAGACACTTGTTTATGCAGCTCTTGCCTCATTGAACTCACCTTCTATAATCTCAGCTGTTCATCAACGCTATACTCTAGACTAAATCAATTTTGCAACCTTTGCACTTTCTCACCACAGCTGAGTGTGGGAACTCCTCTGATTTTTATACATAAAGGTCAGTTTACCTGTCATGAGAGGTACTATTCAGCCTGTTCAAACAGGTGTATGGCATCTTGTGTGGCTCTGCTGGGAGCTTTGCCCTGTCTGTTAAAATAACCTTGATGATGTCATCAGTGTTATGTTCGCTTGAGATTGGAGACAAAATATTTGAAACAGAAAGCTAAACTCTGGGTTACAAACTGGAGACATATACTTTGAAGTACATGGGCATCAATCAGCCAGGGAGGGTCAAATGAAATGATGCTCTTGGTTCCAGTATGGGAAATGTGGGTCGCAGGGTTTTTAGAGTTCTACCTATCCCTGAAAGCCAACTGCCCATCATACCTTATATGCTTTAGGGAGTGCTTTGAGTTCATCAAAAGCTGGATGGACCTCAATTTCCTGCAGCTCAATTACAACAAATCTGAGGCCGTGCTTTTTGGCCCCCCAGACTCCATTAAATGACTCACCAATAACACGGCCCAGCTATCGTCTCACCTCAAGCCCCATGCTACCAACCTTGGTTTCCTCTTCAACTTTTACTTGATGTGCTGCCCTCGGTATACCTATGTGCTGTACAAAACTTGACAGTCAGATAAACCCTTCCCAAACATCCAGACTCTGAAGATGATCTTCCCTTGCCCACAGGTTTATTGACGTTGCAAGGAAAAGTGAAACAAAAACAAAAAGCATATTTAACAATGTGCTCGTTTTCAACCTGTACAGATATACACAATGTAAATATACCAACTCAACCTTTAATATGAATTAAACCCCCTTGTTTTTACTGTATTATGTATTAATTAAATATGTATTTCCAATTGTAATATTTGGCATCATATTTTAACATGTTATAAATTATCTGTTCATTTATTTATTGTATATATTCTTATATGAACTTTCAAAAACCTAGAAACAGTGTAGTCATTAGCAGTAGGAACTCTGTAGATTTCTTTCATCAAAGTTCACAGACTGTAACATTGTCCCAAAAAATAATGATTTTCAATCCTAGATTACAATAAAACAATCAATACATACCCGCGATGCGACCACAACCCACAAGATGTATGCAGATTTTGTTGGATTAAAACAGCAGCTCTCAGTCATGCTCACTTATTTCCTGATTACTGGTCACATGACGTAACTTTCTGTTACTGACACAATGTGATTCTTAAAGAGACCACAACGAAATACAGAAACAATAAATTACTTTGGAAACAAATGGAAACAAACCTTTTAACATATTTACTTAGTTGTAACAAAACACTTGACAGCAACAAGTTTGATAAACGGATAAATCCAGTTGTTCAATTCAAGTTCTTTTAGCTCCGATCCACCTGTCCTCTCCTGCCCAGACCTGTAAATAGCAATCCATGCCTTCATATCCTCATGGATGGAGTACTGATACTTCCTCTACTCCAGTATCTCCCAATCATCCAAGTCCCGCCTTCAACTTCCTCACAATGCTGCTGCTATACTATAGCTATAGGCTGCTCACTGGAACCACGCAAAGAGCCCACATCCCCCTCCTACACTGGCTTCTAGTTCACCCCCCTGTTGCGTTGGCTAATGCAAGCAGCTAGCTACTGCTGGATAAGAAAAGGGAAACTCTGTTGATAGGGCCTGAATACAATAAGGGCCCTTTAGGCAATTCAACAAAAATGTTTAAAACAAGTTTGCAATTTGCATGTTATAATTTATTTTCTAATCTCTATCTATCACTTGCTTACTTACTGCCAGTTCGTCAGACTCTCGTACAATAAAGTGGTAGAGAATTGAAGATGACCTTGAATCTTGATTGGACCAATGCAATGTCAACATTGTATTGTGGTTGCTGATTGGTAAAGACCCAAGGGAGGTTGCATCATTTTACGTGTTGCATCATTTTACGTGTTTGGGCCAATAACAGATTAGCATTTAAAAAAATGAAGGACATTACATTGATATAAGATGTCCCGCCCTAAGGATGGACAGCAGGAGCCCGTCCTCTTCGGCCCCCCACCACTACTTCACATACTTTCCCCTCTTGCGTACTCTGTAAGCTGTTTGAAGCATTTCAATCAGAATTACTATTTTCTTTTCCAAAGAAGAGTGAAAAAATACTTGATAAATGATGATATTTGATAATATCAAAAAGGAGGAGCAACCTCCTCTGCCTCTATGGACAAGACTCCTCAGATCGCAATGAACCAACAAAGGCAGTGAGGAAAAGGACTGCAAGGAAGCAAACACGGATATAAATGATGAAATATTTTAATTATTTAACAAAAAATCAGCTTTGCGAAATGTTTTATGGGGAAGGAAATGCACTCAACACATTTGTTAGAGCTCAAGGATACGGACAATGCGTCTTTGTGAGAAATACTGAAAGTAAACACAATTTAAAAACCCACAGGGCACCTTTAATGTCTTTTGATTTATGTCTTTGTGGCAATGTTGTGAATCATTATCACAGTAACAAATAATGTGAACGCATTCCACCAAAATTGGCTAGCGTGGGTTTGCTCAAAGAGCACTGACTTCACGGGCCACATTCTCATTAACATTGTAACACTTAATATTTAAGTGTTCAAATACGGTTTAAACATATTGTATTTTTAGTGTATCTGTAGAACAACAGACAGTAATTAGAATGTGGAAACAGACAGCTCTGGTGAAATGAGTAGCTAAATGACTATAAAGCACAGGTGAGGAGATTTCAGGAAAAGTAAGTGTTTTGAATATGTGGCCACTTAAATACATACTGTCAACAAATATATTCATAAAAGATAATAAAAAATGTGGATCAAAAGGCATAAAATAACTCTTGTTGATAGTAACTACCAACAGTAAAATTGCTAAAATAAAGCTAACTGACAGTGTTTGTTTTATTTATTATTATTATTATTATTTAATTACTCCTATTAGCTGATCTAGTTAATTAAGCATGCAGCACTTCCAGATGCTTGTGTGAGAAGCAAGTGTGCCAGCCACTTTGTTGACTGAACCCTGATTAGCAGCTGAATGGAGATCATATTGTGCCACGGCCGCAGTGATTGGCGCCTTCAGCCTGCCTCGAAAACGGCACAGTTGAATTTACTGTCGGGCGAGGGGGGTTATGATTTGCGGAGATAGTGATGTGTTGAATTGAAAACCGACATATCTGATGACCATAAATTTGACGGCCAACCCTCAGCATCGGAACATAGATCAGAACACCGTCTCAAAGCTGTCTGTGACCCACTCTGTTATTCCTGTTATTACTCTTACAATATCCGTATCAGTGCACCGCTATTCAAATTTAAATGTTTTGCAACAAAGTGGTGAATTTACTCAGCTGTAAACTTTGCTGACTGGCTGCTCGCACGCTGGGAATGCCATGAAGTGGAAGTTTCACAGTAAATCCCCTCCTGCCAACACTGAACACATTTTATGTTAAAAATACTCCAGGTTTGATAAAGCATGTGCCTCTCAGTTTTGGTCACGGGGGAGCAGAAGATTAAAACAGTGTTAAGGATACTCTCCAGTGGTGACTGAAGAGGATGGTTTATTTATGAAGACTTCCGAGCGAGACATGCTGTAGATCAAGTCTCACTCTTGTAGCCCACAGACCATACAGTCTTGACATGTAAAGTCAGGTTAAAAGACCACTCTCTTTATTTTGCCAATCTAATATATTTACCTGTGCCAGACCTTAAAGTTTGGAGTCTAATTACACTGGTCTCAAGTGTCCGCTCAATTTTATTGCTGTGCAGAAGTCCAGGCCTTCAACCTATAAAGGCATTTTGATCTGGGATTATGGATGTGCGATGGGAGGATTAAGAACCAATTAACTAGAGGGTGGTGAAGGATGATGATGTTTGAAGACTTTTCTTCTCTTTCTTCGGCCTCTTTGGAGTGAAGCACCGTTGCCCGTATGCCTTAGTGCAATGTGTTTTTAAGATCTATAGTCCATTAACAGTAGGATTTTCAACAAATCATTTCTTAGGCAGCTCACAGGCATTTGCTAGATATGCTGCCATGCTGTGTGTGTGTGTGTGTGTGTGTGTGTGATTGTGTACAGCCAAACTGCCCACTCTGAATGGCTGTGAAGGCGCTGGTTCATATTTTGGGTGATATACTGATTAGACATGCTCTAAATTCGAATACCCTCACAGCTCAGTAATTCCAGCGTCTTACCCCCATTCACTTTGAGTGTGTGTGTGTGTGTGTATGTGTGTGTGTGTGTGTGTGTGTGTGTGTGTGTGTGTGTGCATATGTTTATGTCAGTATAATACCATTTTGCATTAACTATAAATTTCTCTTTTTTCCCCCGACTCTCAGACACGGCTGTGACATTATTGCAAATGCTTCAGTGACGTTACAGTAGCAGTGCATGAGACTCAGGAAACCACACCCCACACCCCCACACACAGACACACAGACTTTATCTTTTATCCTCAACTGCCCTCAGAGATTGAATTTTATAATCCAACTTTCCCTTTCTCAGAAAAAAAGAGAGAATAATGCGTTCTGCCACTGCCAAAGTATGCTGAATATGAAAATATGCAACAACCTCACAGCACCTTCTGCAGAAGAAAAGAGCCCCTTTTTCCTTTTTGGATTGAATTATGTATAAAGGCTTAGAAGATGCTCTCTGGCCACGGTGTTACTTTCTCCATATTATTTATTCAGCATGTCGAACCTTAGGCCCCATTAGCGTTGCGGAAGTAGAGCTATTTCCCTTAGCTCTTCATGTTCAAACACAGGCCCAACGTAGACGGAACCCACTGTGAGTCATGTGTTTTCCTTCTCTGTATATGCTCTGCCCTCCTTTGACAAATTAAGGCACGATTTCATAGCTTAAGCTACAGATAGCATGCACTGCCACAGGCACTGGAGTCCCAGGGTTTGCCATATTTGTCTACAGGATGTGACATTGTTGCTCTGCACGGCTTTGATCTGCCGTGTCTTTTTTATGTTGACTTGTCTCTGTAAATCAGCGACGGAGAGCAGAGCGGGTTTATTCCTCCGAAATGTGCAGTGCTCCAGCCGTCACCTGGATGAGGTGATTTGTATGTACTGCCTCTGCACATATCAAGTATAATGCCTTGAATGTTCATCTCATATCGCGATCCCAAGTGTTGTGCTGCAATTGATTCTGGGCATCTTTTATTCCTTTGTGTCTGACTGCCTTTGACATGTTGTCAGCATGGAAATTCACAGCACCCTGCCACTCTTCCTCCAGCAACCTCTTGATGTGCCACACTGAGAGTCATGCCATGAATAAACATGCTGATGTACAAAGGGATAAGAGTTGGTTAGTGATGAGATAGACAGTTTACAAGTGTTTGAGAGGGAGGGCCTGCGTAGAGGGGAGTGACAGGGTCATGTACCCCCCTCCCCCCCAAAAAACACTAAGCTGCACCCACCAAGAACTGTGCTTTCCTTTATATGAATGTCTAGTGGTTAAGACATGCTTGCGTAAAACTCTGGTTGTGGCTCCTGCTGTGGCTCTGCGATTACTGAAATCCTGTTTGTAGCACTCCTTTTCTAAAAGTTTAAATATTTTTAACTTCTTGGTCTTGGCTCTCCGAGTGGTAAAGACATGCTGAGCTCTCAGCATTGTCAGGAACAAGCAACAATACTTTCTTGAATTTGGAAATTATCTGGAGAGAGATCGAGAGAGAGAGAGAGAGAGAGAGAGAGAGAGAGAGAGAGAAAAAAAAAGACTGCGCTTTCAACCTCGAGGCTCCTGGAGCTCATTCGGAGGCTCGTGCTGCTTGTCAGAAACCTCACCCCATGTCAGACTGTAAGGCCAAAGACCTGTGCTGTCTCTTCTGGGAGTCCTCAAGGGCAATGGATAATTTTAAGGCCAATGAAGACGGTTTAAGAGAACACACAATTGATAAATCTCACTCACTCGCTTACCAAAAGCCTTTTCTTTTTTCTGTAGCTTTTAAACTATTTTCATCCAGAAAAATTAAGCTGAGTATGTGTGCACATCTGCAATTTCGTTAAACCCTTGCTTGGCATCTAAAAAGTTTGGAGGATGTAAGCTGCAAAGGTTAGCGAGACCAATTAAGTAGCCTACTACGTACAGAAGTAACCTAAGCCAGCGTAAATTCGAATGCCAAGGTGTATTTCATCAGCTAACTAGATTTTGCTGGGTTATAGGTGATGTTTTTTGTGTGTATGTTTTTTTAAAACCCCATTTACAACAGCACATACACTGTATGGTATTTTTCCAAATTTGTGGAAGCCAGTTGTGGAGTGCAGCCGGGCGGCAACCTCCGATTCTTTCAAGTAAAGCCAAGTGTCTTAAACTTGCACTCTCTCTACTGACCAGCAGGGGGCGACTCCTCCGGTTGCAAAAATAATTCACACTGTATCTGTGAGAAAATGACCCTACTTCTCACTTGATTTATTGCCTCAGTAAACATTGTAAACATGAGTTTATGGTCTCAGTCAATCAAACGAGTCTACAAACCAATGAGTGACGTCACGATGACTACGTCCACTTCTTATATACAGTAGCATTAGCGTCTCTGTCCTGCTCTTTACTACTATTGGGGAAATTTATGCGCAAGCAACCCCAGCCAACGTCAGCCAGGATAGAACCCTTCGCTTGTAGCCTAACAATAATTAACAGGTAGAAAAATAGTATCGCATGGATTTGACTTTCTTCCTTGTCATACTTAAAATACTTGGACTAACTATCTCTACACTTCCAATGAGAACAATCTGTTTCTCTATGAGAAATGCAGACTTTTTGCCCGCAACACAAAACTCCACCCTGTGGACAATGTATGTAGCCATCAAGTGCATATTGAAGAACCCTTTTGCAGGATTCACAAGCTTGAGTTAGCTTAATTAGACAGCTACTTACAGCAACAACATGTATAGTCTTCCGTTAGAAATGACAAAACTGCTTCCGTCTTCCTCTGTATGAAATCAAAGAACCATTGTTTCAAATATTGCAAGGAGTCAATAATGTATCATTTTATTCTCTTGCTGCCAAAGTGTCAGCTTGGTTGTCTACCTTTATCCACTTCTGCCCATATAGAGTAGTATCACCTGCTGTAGTATTACCAAAGACGGCCTATCCCTCACCGTTTTGAGCGGATTATCAGACGAGTCTCACATTCAGCTGCTTTCACATGCATGTGGCACGCACTCTGTCTGTCTCTTATCCTCTGCGGGTGGTGAATGAATAGGATGGAGCACTGAATAGCAGCAGCTGAATACTATGGTGGCTAGCAAAGCAGCAGGGAGATGTTATCGAGGGGGGGGGCGAATAGTGTCTCCTGGTTGATTTTCTAGTCATGTAGTCTGCTCGTCTGACTGCAGTATAGCAGATAGTGTCAAAGGGACATCAGAAGAAGCCAGAGGGACTGGCCGCTAACAGATCAACCAGGAGAATATGTTCTCAATGACGAACGCCGTGATTTCACTGTAACATGAAAAGCGATTTTCAAGATTGACTTTCTAATATTTGTGGTATTCAAAGCTGCACCATGTACATTTTGTATGTGTAGAAGCAGCCGTGTTATTAAATCAAAAGTGTGGGCTGTAGCAGGGAAAAAGTATTCCGATAGCTCTGACTGAGATGCCATTGATTTACCCTGTTTGCCTGAATTAAATTCAGGTATGGACACTGGTATGGTAAGAAATATGCTCCCCACAGGAAATGACATTCAATAAGTAAGAGTGAGATGCAAACGGTATTTTTAATCAAGCAGTGAACGAGCTACCCGTCCAGAGAAAGCTTTACTTTCTCATTCCTTTAGTTCTTACCTTTTGGGCCGTAGCACCTCTGATTGGCTGGGTTGGTAAATGAGGAAGATTATTTTAATAGTTTTGTCTTACATAATTTCTAGGTAGCGAACTGTGCAGCTTTGTGTGGGTGATGGCAGTGGTCACAAGTATATCCCAGCATGCATTGGGTAAGAGGCCAAGAGGCGGGAAGACATCCTGGATTGGTCACAGGCCAACACATATGATTTTCTGAATGTACAGTTAACTGTTCATCTGATATACTGACTGTAAAACACAAACATATTGAGCCCATGTAGTTTCCTTCGATATATCATTCATGTTTTGAGTATGCTGTATATGAAAATAAGACTATCAGGGTGAGATGGTTTTGTGTTATACATTGATATAGAACATTGATATAGAATGATTCTGCTAAACCCATGGATTACGTTCCATGTCTGGATGCCAGTTCCTCGTCAAAAACAACATAAAAATGAACCATTTTATATGGAAGCCACTTTTCTCAAGAGCCTTAACCTTTACTTTGGCCGGTTCATAAGTCACCTGAATGACCTCAATAAGTTACATGAATCTTCTTTCTTTTATTTTTTTAATATCAAGAAAACCCTGCAGAACATGGAACCAACTAAACATCCCTTCACTGCTGTAAGCCCTGCAGTATTTGAATTGTCTGTCTCGCTGATCATTTGGCCGCATGTTACAGTGACCCGATCAAGTCCTTCAGCAGTCTGATGCTAACGTTTAATGACATCATAAAGTCTGGTCCGGCCTGAGTGCTTTCCAGAGGAAAACGGTCAAGAAAACAGCTAAAAGTCAGTGTTGGCCTGAGGCATCTTGGGTACACAGACCTCATTAATGTGAGAGCTCCTCTTTTCTAAAGAGAAGCAATAAATCACTAGGTAGGGCGGATGTGACGCTCAACAGGTTGAAGCTTCTTTCTATCTTTGTGCTTAATCCAATAGTGGTGATTTAAACGGACAAAGCTCACTGTAAAGGTTGCTCTTAAACCATATAGGGGTCAACATCAAAACCCATTCAAGGATTATTCTAAAGCAGTCATGCTCAGACTGTTCATTTCAAATGTGCTTTTGTCTTGAACTTAGATAATAAGCAATAATAATAACGCATGCCGAAAATATTCGCAAAAGGTTCACGGAGAACCATATCGCTGTCTCCTGCAGACGTCAGGATCTCGCTTAATGCAGAGCTTCAAATAAGGGTCTCATCAGAAACATCTCAGATCTGCTGGGACACAAAGAACCTTGGCTCTCCTTCACCAAGGCTTAGAAGATGCACTTCACTCGCTGTTAAGCCAAACACTCAGGTCGAGATTAAAGTGGGGAAGGAAGAAACATAGCAGCAGATTCTTAACAGTGTTCCCTGGTGAGGGCTGAAACTACAGCAGGGATGGGAACAGCGCAACTCAGTCTGCATTTCAATCCCATTTACACACACTCAAAACACCATTTTGCCTTTCGTTGTAATATTTTCTTGCATTTTTTGCAACATGCCTCTGTAAAAGTTCAGCACAGCAGAAAGTCACGCATGCTCTTTTTCATTTAAGGACAGCGCCAGCCTCAGAGCAGCCTTGTTATCACAGCCTCTGCATTCTTGCTGTTGTGATGAAGTGTTACTTAACTATGTACCAAATCTTCCTCACTTCAGTTACTTTCTTCAAAGAATTTCACAGCCCATAGAAAAGTTATGAACTTGACGTTGTTCAATTAAAGACCCATTTCCAGAAACGTCTTTTTCAGCAGCAGTGAATTATCAAAATTTTCAGAGAAACTGGAATCTCTTTTCCCTCCATGCTACCCTATTCCCTAAGAATTATGTTCCTATGAACTATTTTGCAATAGCACAAACATTTTAGGGAAAATAGGATGACTGCTTAACTGCATATTTTTACTTGTCTACTGTTTGTGTGCGTTCAATATTAAATGGAGTCAGGGCAAAAAAAACAAACTCCAATGCAGCTATATTAACCAGACAACTGTGGAGAGTTTCTGTCTTGTAGCTTGGCCAACTCACAGCATTAACATTGATTAGCTGCAGCTGAGCACATTTGCCCGTGACAGTTATGGTTGACTAAATTCACGGTCGCTGACTTTCACCTCCTGCAGCTTGTTTTATGTTATGTAAGGTGTAATGAACGTCCCTAACTGACACCAAAACCTTACTAACACATGAGCAGATAAAGCAATATGGAAGTGTTTGTCCCCTTGGATTTAATCACTTTGATGACAGTAAGCGAGAAAAAGGCTGGGGAGGGGGTTGGGGTATTTGCTTTCTCTACCGACATTTGTCCAGCTGGTCTGCAGATTCTAATTGGCAACATTCTCACCAGTCCAACTCTCTAATCTAAAAGCCACCAGCAGACCAAATACACCACAGTCAAGTTCATTTAAACTGGGGTCTAGCAGCATGATGAAGTGGAAGGCACAGTGCCAGAACGACTGCATCTGCAGCAGTTGTAGATGGTACTTCACTAAGACAAATGAATACGGACACAGAGAGAATTGGGAATCCCCAAATTAAAGGCTAACCACAGCTAGGATTGACCTAGTTAGACCCTTTTTTCCTAAGCATTAAAGCAGTATGTTTTATCAAGCAAAAAAGCACTGTGCACTGTGTAAAAAAGGTGTTTCTTTTAGTTCATTTAGTCCCTTATCTAACCAATATGTTAGTTTGGAGGGCATGAAAGTTAGCGGTAGGTGCACGTTACAGGTTGGTATTAATATGAACACTGTAATGTAGTAGAACAGCACTGATATTGAAATACAACGTTACACAATATACTGTATGTCAACTTGTCTGTATTGTCTGCTTAGTTGTATTGTTTGGCAAGGCATCCGTGACCACACTTTAAAGATATAATTGTGACTTTTCATTTCACTTATTGTAAATGCGCAGACTTTGAAAATGGACATTGATGCAAATTGAAAGGCAAGATTCCGATAAAGTATGCACACTTGCAGGAAATGCAATTTTACCAGGAGAGGGGGAAACGTGTCTCAGTCAGAAAATCAAATAACACAGAACCAATTCCCATTTCAATATCCTGCTCGATAAACATCAGCGGAAGACTTTTCGCTTTCCAGACGGCATCTCATTCAATCAAGTCCTACTTCACACCAGAAGCTGGGCAGTCATTTATTGGGATTTTAATGTGTATTTTGTCTTAATGTGCATCAAGCAATATGCACACAGAAACAATGACTCATTCATCATGACTCATCTCTGCATATTTTTAGAAACATGACTCCCTATCAGCTTATTGTCAACCCGTGCAAACTGGCGCAGATCAATATAACAAACGCTACTAAATTCTATGAAGATAAGGCAAATAAATATAATCCTCTATATAAATAGGACCCTTTTTTTACAATCCATTGTCTATATTGTAATAATTTCCACTGTACTTATTATCATGAAGGTAATACTAATAGTAGAGATGCTTTTTACAGGAATCTGGGCACCTCCCATCCATCAACACAAAGCCCAGATGATACATGTGACGGCTGGCCTGCCTTCATTAACCATGCATGCCACATCCATGTCTTCTTTGATGGATGGCTTCTTGGCACCTCAGTACATTTCAGTGAAGCACTTGACCTTTATAGATATGGCCCACTTCAATATACTGAGCAATGAAGGGCTCCATCAATTTAATACATGATTGGTTTTGTCAAAAGCCTCAGCTGGGCATGAATGAAGATCTGTTTAGATTTATGTAGCCAGAATTAGCATCTTGCTAAATGAATGCAATTAGATGAACTCATAAAATGAATAGAATGTTAATCAGGAGAAGATGAATAAAAGATTAGCGTTTACACCCACAATAAATGCGGGTCAATGGTTTTAACCCATGGTATCATTTAGACAAATGCTTATTTACACCAACACATGATGTGGCTGACTCCAAATGTCTTCATTTGCCAAGTAAATGTACAGATATAGCATCTGCAGCAATTGTGAAAATTACAAAGTAGCCACAAACACCCGCATTCATAGTTTTTTGCCTGTGATATTAATTAAATTAACTGCCACTGACTTTCACCTCCTACAGCTTGTTTTTTATTATGTAAGGTGTAATTAAAATCACTCCTCATACAGTTTGAAGTATTGGCTTAAACCCGCCTTTTTCTGTCTGAATCAGTATGAGGTGAGAAAACCCCAAATATATATTTAATATGAAAAAGAGAAAAAGAAGTAAACAAACGTTTCAAAGGCCTTGACAAGCAAATCGCTTCAGCACAAATCAATTCCTGCTTCACTCCTTTCCCAAAGTAAAGTGTTCATTATACAGCAAATAAGGACCCAAACAAACCACATTATATCCCTGGTATTGACTATGGAAGCCCCAGATTGGTCAATATCCCTTTTTTTCTGTAACAAGCCACTTGTTGATGTCACAAGTTCTTCTGTGCTGATTGCTGCTTTGGATTCATTCCTGCTGGGGTTGTTTGTTTTTTTGTCACTCTCCATCCCTGAGAGAGAGAGTCTGTCATTCATAGCCGAACTGTTTATTTTTTGACCTTTGCTTTCGTTGTATCCATCTGTCCTTTGGTTAACTTTTGCGTCCTCGGAGGCGAGGCAAGGAGGATGAGGTGAAAGATTCATACGGGCACACGCGGCATGAGAGAGACAGAGGGAGATCTCCACCAGAGAGAGTTAATTAGGATCTCCCACTCCCAGGCAATCACTCTGCTCTTGACATTTCATCTCGTTTTTTCCTGAACAAATCTCCCTACGACTGGAGGAGACAGGCAGAGAGAGACAGAGAGAAAGTGCTTGACCTTGGATAGGTGTTGTGATGCATTGCTGGTTTTAGCCCACATCAGTCTGCCTGCCCATGATAACGTTCAACATGAAACAGTGGAATAATCCCACAGCTCTCCAAGCAACCTGTCTCTATCAGCCTGGCTCCTTTCACTTGGAAGAAGAAGCCCTCTCTGTTGCAAATCCATTATTTTGTCTGAGAAGCACACCTATAAAAGTTCTATAGACCCATTTCAGAGGGCTCAAAGTTTTCCTGCTGAAAATTAAAATGGTGAAACATAAAAACACATTCATACGCAAATCAGTCCCGGTGGTGAGGTTAGAGAGAGTGCAGTGATGCAATAAAAGAACAAACAGGCCATCAACACTTGTGATTTTTTTTTCTCTCTTCTCATGACAATAGAAATAGGAGACGTAATCATAGCCTCGCTAAATTGAAAACCTTTCGTGTTCAACGTGAAAGAGATGTGATGATTAAACCGTAACAAGAGAAAGCCTCCGTCTGAGAGAGCCGGAGAAAGAGAGCAGTGTGAGTGAGGAGGTAACATGTGTTTATTGTCCCCATTTCCCTGTCTGTCAATTGAAATTGGAGAAAGCAGACTGTATTATTGGACACCAATGCCAGTACCAGCCAATGATCTGGCTCTGTGATAGATTTGTTTAATGCACACGTTATAGCTGGCAATCCCCTGCCGAGGATTTTTCGGAAAGCTGACAGAGTGGTTATAGGTAACCCGCTCGCAGAAAAAGGGGAGAATTACTGCTCCGAAATGACTTCAACCCAAAGCTCAAAGCGGCAGCATGTCTCTCAGTCCCCAGAACCTTTCTGGCTGGGCTGAAATAGTTGACCGAATTTCCTCACCTCGCAAAGATTTCATCATGATTGGAATAAAACAAGAACAAAAGAGAGAGCCAAGTGGGAATATTTGTGACTAACACAAAACAAGGTCGAAATGTAACTCACTGCCGCACCTGTGACATGGGACTTCATTGATTCCTGCTTTTCTGTAGTCACACAAACTGTACAGGCGTTTTCTATTGTTAAAGAAAGTCTGTGCTGTAAAATGCTGTTTTGATAAGCAAAACATACGTACATGTGCTGCCCCAGAAACACTCGGATGTAATCATAAAGACAGCATCCTGCAGCCTAGTGCGTCTGAAAGTGCAGACTTATTTGACCACGGCCACAACCTGATGATTACTGCTGCGAGTGGCAGGTCACATGACAAAAGATCTGAGGGGTCATCCAATCAGTGTTCAGCAGCCCTTGGCAAAGACTGGCCACATTATGGATTCGCTCACTAAAAAGCTTTGTATGGGCGTAGGTCATCAGGGTTCTGACAGGTGCCAGGGAGATGAATGACTGTGTCACAAAACACACACACACACACACACACACTTCTAACCTCAGTACCCAGCGAGGGCAACCGCTGCCAGTAGGAACAGTAGTCATGAAAATGAGGGTGACTGACCCCGCCATGTTTCATTCATAAATCTGCAGCTGTGAACACTGATGAAGCCAGTGTTCAGCTGTTTTACAAACCATTTGTTGTTTTTTGACATACGCAATAATGATATCAGGAAAGTTTCATAATTTCAGTTCTCTGTAGACCTCATCTGTCAGAGCAGACATTAAGTGTAATGATTCGGGTAATATAATCATCCAGTTTTCTGTCCCATACATGATGTTGTTTGAGAGACACAAGATTGATTTCATTTACATTTTAGAAATAGAAATGTTCTCACCACCCGCAAAAAGCAGAGAAATGTTGCCATTTCTGTTACCTAGAAATGGCAACGATTTTTACAGTACATGTCCAGGTTTTGACAAACTCTGTTCTCATTGCACATCTTGTAATGCAGGCAGTAATAATAATGCTCACCACTCACAATATGCAAGTCCAAGTCAAATGGCAATTCTTTGTTAGAGATCATATCAGGTCTGGTCTGAAGTTAGATTTTAAAATGATGTGATTGAGTAATAAATGTGGGTCTGTGGATTTCACAAGTACATGATGACTTTAAAGCAACTTCAAAATTCGGCAAAACCCACAGTCAAAGGGCTAAACTATCCCACTTAAATGATCATCTGCAGATGTGTAATCTCGGTCAAAAGGATTGAGGCAGGGCAAACACCCCGGGTCAAATGAAGGCAAGGACGGCTAAATGTCTGCTAATACTCAAGCAGTACTCTCCAATTACCAGAAATGAACAGTGAAGAAATAGCACAATTTACATATTGATAATTCCGGGATACGTTTTGAGTAGAATTGGACTTTGCCGTGTGATGCTAAAGCAAAGACAATAAGGGGAATATAGCTAGCAGCTGTTGCTAACAGCTAAAACAGGTGATTTGTAGAGTAGGATGTCCTTGTCTAACTCTTAAAAGAACAGTGTGTAAGATTTAGTGGCATCTAGTGGTGAGGTTGCAGATTGCAACCAACTGAATACTCCCCTGCTCATCCCTCTCTTTCCACGCTTATCGGAGAACTACGGTGGGCTTCAGTTAGGGATAGGTATCTTGAGGATTTTATTACTACAAGGAGCTACTCTTCTATACTCTGTTCCTCTTCATGACTAAACAAGTTCATATATAAGTTTAAAAACAAAACAAAAACAGGATTAGAATTTATTTATTTTTTGAATATAACTTAATATTGTTTATAGAGCAGCAACAGTAATGTCAGCAACAGCAAAGTCAGTATATAAAAGTCATTAATACTGTACCTCACTGGAAACAAATCTAAAATGTCAAAAAAATAAATAACAGTTCTGAAGCTTATAAGGAAACAAGAACAAAGACATCAGTCAGCATCAGTCCTACTGGCTGCTTCGTCTCAGCCAGCAGAGTTCTCACGAACAAAATAAGATAAAAAAGACTTCAGGCAGCTTCTGTTTCAGAGAGACTGTGGACGGAGCCGATGGAATTAGGCTTCACTTCTGTTCACATGTTTGTGCTTGTTGAACAGGTGTATTGATAAAAGTATTGGCTTTTTACTCATGTGTTTTATTGCACAACAGTAACAACCGTAGCTGTCGTCAACTCGACTAATCTTCACTTCACCTGGTTCACTGAACTGTCTCTATGGCAGCCTTGTGCGTGTGCGTGCGTGTAGTTGGAGGAGCTCAGCCCCGACACAGAGAGCAGAGAAGATAATGTCCTTTAATGATGTCCACATTCTGGGTACAATTAAGCTCCTCTCTTTACCTCAGCTCAAGGGCTTCAAATTCACTGAAACCAAGTGTGCAGGTACAGATCCTGTGGAGGCTCCTCTGAGACCAACTCAGCTTGTTGCATAATGTTGATTCAGGGTCACACCCACCTGTCTGTAGCCGGCCAAAATGCAATTAAATGTTTTAAAGGACGAAGGAAGGTTTGTCAAAACCCAAATGCCTTGCTGTACCATAGCAACCCAAGACTCCTTTAATAAGTCATTATCTTTGAGTCCAAGTCTGAATAAATCAATTTTTTTTAAAAACGCAGTCTATTTCTGTACTGACTGATATGCTCATCTTTGGTTGACTTATATCTGACTCCCATCTAAAGGGCTTGAGTGGGAGAGTAAAGTGTGCTTCATTTCTACATGGAGAACATGATTGCAATAATCAGGGACTTCATGTCATAACGTATTCCATTATTGTAGGGCACGGAGGCCGATGATCATGCGAGGGGGAAGTTCTAGGGGGGGAAAAAGAGTTATTCTACCCAGATAAAAGCATATTAGAGCGAGTACAAGAAGAAGATAAGGGGATGTGATTCAGTGGGAAGAGGAGGGAAAAGGTTGAAGTGGATTTACACAATCGAGAGAGGATCTGATGTTTGCAACCAACTGTTAATATCCAGGTCGTTTCAGGTAAGCAAAAAAGACATTTCAGCAATGTAAAAAGAAAGAAAATATGAGTATATTTAAGAAGTGCAGGGTTCAACTTTAGGTCATTATTACCCCCCCAAAAAATACAATTAAAATGATTTCACTATAAAATCCCTCAATTAAGATACCATTCTTTCTGATGCCACTTTCTCACCATTTATTTAGTCCCCAGATTTAGCCGCTCTTTCATCACCACACAATGGATTATTTTCGGCCATAAAGCTCTGATCTTGATAAGACATCAAACGTTTGTCCAGAGACATTTCAAACAATCCAAATCTTGAAAGAGACAAATTATTATTATCAGCTCGCCTGCAATTAATTAGGATGTCATTTGTAGGGAAACGAACTCAAAGAGAAATAACTGACACATTATAAAACGAGCTAATTGTCTCAGATAATGCTCGTCTTGGTGCATGTACATTTTTTTTCTCTGTTCCCTTTTATGTCTTTCCCCACGGCACGTAGTGTGTCCATCAACAGCCATGTGTTTTGGCGGCGTGTCCTCGAGCAAAAAACTCTACCTTGGTCGGCTCGCTATTGTGAGTTGGCGCATTAGGCTGTACCGCTCCCTCTGCGGATATGAATCTCACCGAGTCTCAGTAAAGAGTGTGGTGCCTTGGCAGCTGTTTGTATAGCTAGCAGTCTCCCTATTTTCCCTCATTATCTGGAAAATCATTATGATGTCCCACCTTCCTCCAAATTACATCGCCTTTCCTTTTTGTCCTCATTGACTCTCTGGAATGTAATCATAACCCTGCCTTGTAAAATATCCTTTCTCCTCTGTTCTCTGTGAATATTATGTTTGCTGTGACCTCTTATCCACGACCTCCATATAGTATTGGTTTCTTGTTATGTTGGTAATCTAGCAATTTAAATATATACTGCCAAGTGGACTTTAGCTGTTATTGGGATGCATATCCAGTCTGACCCCCCTGCGGGAGCGATTCCATGATTTTTGAAATGAGGTGGCACAGGAGGGGACCAAGAACCAGTCAGGAGTGGTTGTGGGGAAATAAGAAATAAGTACTGCGATGAAAATTGGCTTAGATTGGGCACAAATGCCGGCTCTTTGTCTCCCTGTGCTACCCCTTTAGACACACCCCTGCCCAGCTGGACAGGAGCAAAACACTGCACTTGTTCTAAAGACATTTAACCGAGCCTTCTCTAGAACATGGCTTTGGCAGTGTTGGTCAATATGTCCACCACTTCGGTCCACACTGAAATATCTCAAATATTGGATGGATTGCCATTACATGTGGGGCAGATATTCATGGTGCCCAGAGGATGAATCCTACTTTTCACCTCGCGCTGTTATCAGGTCAAAACATTCATTTGTCCAATACTTTTGTTTCTGACAAAGTAGATGCAAAGTTAATGACATTACCATGAGCCTCAGCAGTGTCTAGTGCTAATTACCTAAAAAACATGCTAACACAAAACTGAGATGGTGAACATGGTAACATTTTACCTACAAAACATCAGCAAGCATTGTCACTGCCAGCATGTTAGCATTTAGCTCAAAGCACCACTACAGTCTGCCTCATAGAGCTGCCTGCATGGCTGCAGACTCTTGGTCTGGTTTTGGGTTCTCTTGCCGCCCACATTTGTGCGATTGTTGCCAAACAATCTGCCTATGCAAACACCTTAATTACAGTTGGGATGAACATTATTACCATACCAGGCAAGCCATTGGTAAATTCATATAACCTAAACCACGAGCACTGAAAAGTGCTGTAATAGAGCCATGCTTTAATCAAACTATTTGCTCATATACATTCAATTCAGTAAACAGAACTTTTTTAAATTTCTCATGAGACAGCATCTCCCGGCTCAGTTTGCCTCCTCAAGTTATATTTTTAAATAGATGTAATTGTGTAAGTTGGGATGCATGCTTGAGTATTTTATCTTCCAGTTGAACTCTTGCAGCCAAATAACTGTCAAGATGGGTATACATATTTAGCATTGTCTTTTACTTACATAAACTACAATATACTCGATGATGTTCTTTGACTTACCTGTTTGTTATTTAATTGTATATTTATTTCTTTATTTTCTTGACTTTCAGTTTGTCTGGTTTTACACGTTCTGGGTTGGTGTTATGGTGCATCGGAAGTGGGTTCCCTCCTTTTGGGTTCTTTGTTTAACACCTCAAACGTTTCCTGTCAAAGTGTCCTTGAAGCAAGGCATCATCAAACTGAGCGTACTCCCTTTACCTTTGACCTGATAAGTGTTTCAGGAAAAGGTATGTTTAACTACACCTCCGGGATATTCTCCCTCTCACACAGTATCCCTGCATGCCAAAAAGCTTCCTCCAATTTTGAATGATAATTTAGCACTATACCACGCCCTAATGATTATTGATGTGTACTATCATTAAATGAAATGTGCTTCGTGTGCTTGAAATTGAATAGGGAGGCGTGCATTTGCTTTGACGCCGCGGGGCAAATACCAAGAGTCATTAGAAGCGCTTCTAAGATAAAAACGTAAAATCTCTTCCGAGGCAGATTCAGCTCCCTCTGGCTGATAGAGAGCCTTATTAGGAAAATATTGTCTGACTTGTTCCCTCACTCTGCTGTGCAATTATCTCCACACATGCAGGAAGACAGAACAGACAACAATGACAGCTGAGAATAGCTTCGAGTCATGTAATTTGAAAAGGGTGTCTGAACTCTTCCGTCATTCACATAGAGTGCCAGGTGAATCACTGAAACAGATGAATGTTACATTAATCGCCTGTTTTACCATAAATGTAAATACAGTTAAAGGATCTTTCAGAAATTTAGGAATACATTGACAATATGTGAATGTTGCAAATGAGCTTCGACCCTTAACAACAAGCTTTCACAGAAAGCGTCCTTCTCTTTGTGTCTTACTTCTGGGCCTACATGTTCAAAGTTTATAGCTGACATATTTATATCTATTTAAATCTTTCTAGTAGGTGTTGTGGCTTTGTTGTCAACCCCTCTAAATATTGTTATGGTGTGGCATTGGTTATGCATGTGTTGAGTGTTACAGTTTATAACACTCTGTTGGCACTAGTGTGAGCATTTGTTGTGTACAACTGTAACTCTACATGTAAGATGTAGCCCCTTTTTACCTACTAGGGGGGCGAGGGCCAAGCTGTACACACAACATTGGCATAGCATCACCTTATAAAGTAACATTTTTCGTAAAAAAAAAGTGTAAAAAATGAAGTTGAATGCTTAGACAAAAGCATCAAAACTCATGTGTAACCATGCCTTAAACAAAGGGACCAAAAGTACTCTTTTTTCTGCTCTGCACTTTGCAATTCTTCAAAACACTTCTTGCAAAACACTGCACACTTTTTCTTACATTAGATTTACATGTTCAAGAACTCTTCTATTCAAAATGCACCCCTACCCCCCACATAACACACATAAAAATCAGTTAGCACTACAAATAGACGAGAACTGTGAGAACTGTGAAAACATGGAGGCAGTGAGAGCGAGAAGTATGAGGTAGAAAGAGAAGATAAGATAGAGGAAGAGGTTGAGGAAAAGGATGAGGAAGAGATAGAGGAAGAGGTAGAGAAAGAGGTTGAGGAAAAGGATGAGAAGGAGATAGAGGAAGAGGTAAAGATAGAGGTAGAGGACCTGAAATAGGAAAATAATGAGAAAAAGGAAGAGAAAGATAGAGGTAGAGGACCTGAAAGAGGAAAATAATGAGAAAAAGGAAGAGAAAGATAGAGGAAGAGTTGGAGGTAGAGGATGAGGTAGAGATGGAAATAGAGGAAGAGGAAGAATAAGAGGTCGAAGAAGAGGAAGAGGCCGTGGTAGAGGAAGAAGTAGAGATATAGAGAAAGGACGAGGTAGAGATAGAGGACGAGGTAGTGTATGAATTAGAGATATAGAGAGAGGAAGAGGTAGTGGTCGAGATAGAGGAAGAAAACCCTAACAGAAGGCAACATCCTTAAACTATCCACCATCCCTTACAATACAATTGTTTTGTTTACAATTGCACTGTACTTTGAATGTATTCATTTTCGTAGTTTACAGTATTTTACATTAACATATTCTATTGTAATTCTACTTTTTAGAACATCAGTGCGATGTTGCTGCTATGAAAGGCTTAGGGTTAGCAATTCAAATGGTGCGTGTGTATCATTTAGTTGCAAAAATTACATTTTGTTGATCAGGTTTTGATTGCAGAGTTTCCTTTCGACACATAATTGAGATGTTTATCTCCAAGTGGTTTGTCTTATTTCGCTTGAGAGTAGAGTCTTGACTTGATGTGATATATTCCGCAACAAGTGTGTAAGCAATCGCAAAAAACAAACAAACCCTGTAATAGAGCAAGGATGTTAAGCAAATATTTAGCCTACTTTCAGCAGATACGGCCCAACATTAACATTCATTTGGAGTTTTTTTATTTCATTAAAATCCAATATTCACTCTTCTTTCAGTCTCCAATATCTGAACTTAATATTTCACTCTTTAGCTGCAAAGTGCTACACTATGTTCAACAGCGAATTGCTAATTGTGTCTGTTTGCTGTTTGTTGCTAGGCAGTAAACATACAGTAAATTTATTAATGTTTTATTTTTTTTAAACAGCTGTGCCTGGAAATGCAGCCAATGAGAAGGTAGTGGATTGAAGCAAAATGTTAAAGTTACAGGCCTTAAAAAGAAAAGGTCAAAAGATTTGAGGGAAACTGTAGTCAAGTTGACTGTGTGTTCGTCACTGCAAGTGATCCCTTTCACATTACACATAGTAATGTCTTCCATTGTTGATAAAAAAAATAGATTGAAGCAACTTTAAAGTCTGCATAGTCATCCTAAAAGAAAAAACTAACTCTTTAAGCTGACTATGAATAAGTCAGCAACGACATTAGCCAGCAGAAGGTGTGATAGCTGGCCTCAGAAATCTGTGATAAATGACTTATGACTGACATTTTGATCACATGAGATCATTAAAAATCCCACGGTAATGTTTCATCGTACCTTTTACCAGAGTGAGGTACAGACCTGACGATGTAACGTGACCATATGTCTAGTGTATGAGACTCCTCCATTAGAGTCCTTTCCTGTCCTCCTACTGCACCCTACAGTACGCAGTCCACATCAGCATGCTGCCGTGTCTATTGTTGACCACAGACGACCTCATCATTTCTCCAATTCCAGGTGAACTGGAGCAGCTGACTACCTCTGAAGGCTGTCGACCTAAAGACGTTGTTGCCCCTAATATGGAGGTTTTGCACGGTAGAAAAACAACACAACACATGACCACAATAGAAGACAGGAACATTCAATTTCATGAAAATGTCTAGCGTTAAAATATCTCTTCTTCTTTCCCTTTAGCTCTTATTCCAGCCACAAAACCCTTTCCCAAGCCACCTCACTCACAGTGAAGTGGACGCGTTCATCCCACAGTTTGATTGTACCTATTCATATATTTATAACTAGAAAAGTGCAGTGCATTTTGTATTCTGTTTGCAAGTATGCATGTCTTCTTCTGTGTTTCTATATTTGCTTGTTTGTTCGATTGTTTGGTACCCATGACCCGACTTTTAAAAAAATACTGTCACTACTCTATAGAAACAGATGAGATGGATTTGGTCATGTGGACGAGCCAGGTTGTCTTGTCATATTATTGAATCCCCAAAAACTACAGAAACAAAGGATTTTAACAATCAATAACGTCACAGTTTGGGAATAGTCGTGAAATCACGTGAACAACTTCATCAAAAGGAAATGATGTACAATGGTTCCTGATGTGAAACAGTTGCCTTACCAAAGTGGTGTCGCAATTTGATGGTTTCTGAAGTGACTGAATTTTCATGACAGTCAGAGGTATATAGGGCACAGTAGGCCACAGTTAGAAATAGGGCTTATTTGCAGAGCAGCAGGGTTTCAGACCACCAGAATCATTGAACTTTCTGTGGTTTTTATACGAGGATCTGAGACATGTTTGTAGCATTGTGAGGCCATTTTTAATCATATGGCTTTCTCTTGACAGTCGAAGAGAGAACAGGGAGCTATTCGGCCATTTTTATCAGTTGAGGACATTTAATTTAACATTGCTGACAATAAAATATTTGTAATCCTGACTGTGATTGGTTAAACTAATTCCATCTCTGCAGTTCGGCAAGCTGACATTATGAATTGAAAATATTTTCAGCCTCAACATTGCAACAATAGAATGTATGTCCACTTTTAATGGCATGCAGTGATACAGGTTTTAAGTTGTGTAGTCCTTAATTCATCGGTAACTTTACCTCCTTACTGTCTGATGTAGCACAAACAGTACTTTTTGAACTTTTGTTATTTGTTTGATGATAATAAATAGGTAGTAATAAATAATCATAAATTTATGTTTCAAACCCTGCTTCTACTATCTTGTCTATTACTTTATATTACACTAGCTGTTAGTCTAATGCTGCTTTTGTATTTTCTGGATCTCTTCTATTCTTTTTCCGGCAGAATCGCATTCATTTTTCAGATGTTTCTAACAATTTGTCTAATTTCTCCGCTTAAGTCTTTAGCCACTGCATGACCACTGTTCTCTGCTATTACACGTCAAGATGAAATGAAACAGGTGAGACGAACACGGTCTGCAAGTCACAACACACAATGCCTATTGACTACATGATTTGTGGTTTCCATTTTCAAATAAAATGGCCATGTCATGTTTGCCAAACTGTGGACCAGCTTTACATTTTTTACAAAATCAAGGTCACAGGACTTTGCAACTCCTGTCTACATGTGTTCTGCGGATTTCAAACTGTTCCAGCAGGACTCCTGCAGGAGGTGTTGTGGCTGTTTGAGCTGCCATGTTGCTGCTATAATCCATTAGGTCCCTGTACAGTTAGAGTGACAGCTGTGTCTGCACTCTGCAATGTTCAAGGTGGGTGTACGTCTTTGACAAGGATGTACTTTGTCTCCCCTCCTGCTGTGATATTCACAGAACACAACCGTTTGCAATACTTTGGGTCAACGAGGAAAATGTTTGTACTTATACGTTGATGAGGAGTTCTTGTAAACACTTCCGGTTCTTAAAAATGAAGCCAATGCGGAAGTGCCTTCAACTTGCATTCTTTCTAATGGCCAGCAGGGGGCGACTCCTCTGATTGCAAAAATGCATCTGATCGTATGGAAGTCTATGAGAAAGTGACTTCTCAATAAATGTATTACCTCAGTAAACATGAGTTTAAGGTCACAATCTCTAGTTTCAAGTCTTCTTCAATACAGCATGATGTTTATTCTACATTGTTTCAAGGGTTAGAAAACAGAGGCCTGTTGCAGGAAATGAAACTGCATCAGAACAGAGAGAAGTGTGTAGAAGAAAAGAGAGAGCGTGTGTGTAGTGTTGCGTGTGTGATTTCCATTAGCTGCTCTGCTCTAACCAGGATCACTGTGGCCGTAAAAGCCCACAGGTGAAGCAGCCAATTTTACAGCTAAAAAGGTTTTCAATGATTCATCGATGGCAATGCACATATTACCTGCAGACTCACCATTTATATTTTGCATGCCCATTTTAGGCAAGTATGCAAGTAAGAGGTTGTCATCTGTGAAATGGGTGATGCAGAGTGCTCTCTGCAAATAGGAACAGTTACATGCTCCTAGTATACTCAGTTACCATGAGAAATTAATGAGGACACAAGAAATGTATTTTTTCCCTGAGAGTTGCAGCACAAATGCTGAAAAAATGAAAATGTATCTGGAAAATGATTGTGATTTTAACGCTCTGCATAGATGTGAGCTACCCCCAAAACACAGCTCAAATTACTTTTCTATTTCCAAACATGTAGTTCCTACACAATGCTGTTCATTCATTTCAGGGAGGTCAACAAATATTCTAAATTTGAATATAAATGATATTTGAAAAAAAAACAGATACTGAAAAATTTTAATTAATATTTAATTGTGAAAGAAAAGCAGCCTTTCTCATTTTTTTGCATCCTTGTCTCCTTGCTCCCCCGGCTTGTAACCCAGATGCCAGGAGAGGAGGCAAGGAAAGGAATCAAGGATGTACAAACTGGAAAATGAGAAAGCCTTGTGTCCTAACAGCAAGCGCCATGTTTCCTAATGCAAACAAACCACGTACCTTCCAGCTGTGCGCTCGAGATCAGTCTCTGAAGACGTAACCACCTCAAAGATGGGTGAGTAATACTTGCTATATTGGGACATTTATACTTTTTGAACAGAAAACACATCATTTATATAGTCATTTTTTCTGGAAATGACATACAATATAGCTAACAGCAAGGAGGAAACTATCAGGTGATCTCCCTGCTGCTCCTCTTTATTTCAACTTCATGAATCAGCCGCTCGTCGTCCATGGAGAAACTCTCAAAGCAGCCGGCAAGAATAAATAGAGACATTGCGTCCGACAAAAGTTCAGTTTACTTAGCTGGCAGCCAGTTAGGACACATGTCATGGACAAAATGCCCCAAAATAAATAGCCGAAGGTTTGAACCTGTGACTACTTTTGACATGTTAATAAATATTCAAATGTCAATTCTGGTCAATTTTGAGCCCATAATTCATTTATATATCGTCAATGTGGTCAGACTTGTATAAACGCTGTGCTTGCAGGCCCCATAATTTGTCACTGATTATTGCAGAGTAACATCTATAAGTTTAGAATCTTCCACAACAATCATGTGCTGCTAACTTCTGGATAGCTCAGAGACTGACCGCACGTCCCAGCCCTCCTCACTTCCCGCAGTTTGGCTGCAGTTATAACCCGGTGATTTGATGTGGAGAAAAGAGGCACAGACAGCTGAATGAGACACTAATTAAGAAATTCAGTCATGTGTGAACGTGGCCATGCTTGTAGCATTCAGATGAAGTCACCGCTACCTCTCCGCCCCCCATTTATCAGATAAAGCTTCTGCATCTGAAAGGAAAGGACTGTCACAGTGAAGAGGGATGCTGTACTACTGACAATCACTACAACAACTAAAAAGAGGAAAAGGCCATACAATATTTATTCTTTAGAAAATACAGATGTAAATGGCTAATCTCTTACAGTAACTTGTAATGTGCCAAAACAAGTTAAAAAGTAGAATGAAAACAATGGAAGTGATATCAAAGCAGGACTAGAAATGAAAAATTAAATCAAGACCTGCCCTGGTGATTACAACACAGAAGAATAATGCAGCTCATTTGTAAAGGCAGTGTAAAGGAAACAATGGGCCATTAGACCGGGAGATTAATAACACAACATGAAATCTGACATGTTTAATGAAAGATCTTAACTAAGAGTCTGCCACCGTGCTAGCAGCTCTCTGCTTTGAGTTATTAAATGCTAACGTCAGCATGCTAAATGCTAACATGCTGATGTTAAGTAGGTAGGTATGATTTGTACCATGTTAAATCTCAGTTTAGCATGCTAATATGCTAATACCTTTATGGTCACCAGGCGCCCCGGTTAATGTGGGATTAATGTGGGAGTTTGGATACATAAGTCACACAATAACACAAACAATCTGACCGACCGATTCAGTGATAGACTAGTGGTGGCTTTGAAGAGAGCGATATAACTTTGGATCCCCGTCTGAAAAGGCTGTCTGACTGAAAGACAAAGCAGTGAAAATATTCAAAATATACACGTATAAATGTACAGTTAAACTGAAGTCGATTTTTTAAGTAGAGCCACTTTACCTCGACGTCAGACAGCCCTTTCCAACAGGGAACTGAAGCCGTTATATCGCTCTCTTCAAAGCCATGAACTCCATCGACAAAAATAGTAATTTTCTACAGAGAGCACAGGAGTATTCAACCAATTCGAAAAATCCAAACAAGCCCTCTCAGTTTCAGTAATCACTTTCCAAACTTAGCACAGCTAACTTTGACTTTATTCATAACCTTATTGATTAGCTTCCGGCAGAGTGGGCGTATCCATTTGAAAAACCCTGAAAAGTCAACCTTTATATTATTACAATTCCTCCTTTGGGAAACATGAATATTGTTCAAAAAAAACTTCATGGCAAACCATCCAGTAGCTGGTGAGATATTTCTGTTTTGACCAAAGTGGTGGACCGACCGACTTTGCTTCCTCCCCCTAAAAAAGTCAAGTCAGTCTCTCATATTATTTAGTCAGCTTTAGTCTCTTGATCAACAACAGACAATGGTGAAGAAAGGATGCGTGTCTAGTGAACACAACAGGACTGGATGTAAGAAGTAGATTAAAGGAAAATTATGTAATTTAGAGGAGAAAGGGACATTCCGTATTCAGTAAAGACGTGAATTTACCAGGTAATGATTGAAGATAAGGGGTCTGCTTGCCTGAGGTAGTATAAACAGAACAAACTTCTGCCAGACATTTAACTGTGACTGGATGATTTCATATTAATAGAGAGAACAAGTGGTGAATTCTTATTTGTAAGCTTCATACAAATGAACAGCTTCGGTGCTTTGCTCAAGGACACTTAGACACACTGTTGTTGAAAGTCTACTCTGGGGATTGAACCTTTGACCTGCTATTTACAGCATTTTCCACAACAGGTTTCAGTGTATGACTGAAAGACACACTGACAGGCCTCCTTGTGCAGTGTTTGTTTCAAAACCTGTGACTTCAACTAGTGTACAATGTTAAACATAACTCACCATCTAATGTATTGTACCAGAGTTAACCTAAATAAATACATACATCATATTCTTCCTATGTAACATCTTTTAGTGTGTTCTATCTTTTCCTCAATAAGTTCTACTACATTCAAGATTTTTGTTACATTTTATGTATGTTTCTTATTGTTTCTTTCTCTTTTATTCAGTTAAATACCATTTTATGACTTGCACCCTCATAGTTTAATTATAATATATTATTTGAGGTTGTGATGAGCATTGAGGTCGCCTATTTCTGTCTGAATATGTCTAATGTAACAAGCCGATTTCCTCACAGGGATTATTGTTTCATCTAATCATATAAGTAAGGGGCTCCGAGCTGATCCACTAAGCTTTTTTCCCCATTGTATTTTAAGCGTTTTAGTTGGTGTTTGATCCATTGGTCTCCTGGTGTTTAGCAGATCTTTACTGACCCAGTCAGCATTGAGGGCACCAGCGTTTTTTAAGCAACAGTGGAGCAAGGCTTCTCTCTTTTTGTCTTTTTTTTTCATGAGGCAGAAAATGGCCCCACAATATAACTGTTTTATGATGCATTTCCAGCTTGGCAGCAATATGGGGGACATTGTATTAGGTACTTGTAAAATCGATGTGCCAGGCCAGACTGGAGCCAGAGCTGATGTTTTGCTGCTCTCCTTCGCCCTCTTGAAATCGATACAATAGGAGATCTTTCATTTAGCGAGGCTTTGGCTCATCTAATGTGCCTTAAGCAGTCACAGTTTCACTGCATGTGGCAATCAAACCACCGTCATCTCAACACTGTCAATAGAAGCTACTGTAGATGTATGTTGATTATTGTATTTTCAAGCAGATCGATTGTTATTTTGCTCATCCATGCATTCAGTGACAGACGGACATACAGAAAGATTTATGTAGATATAGATTTGCTGATGATGCATTGACTTATTGACTGACTGACTGACTGACTGAGATTTAAATGCAGATCTCTGTGCAACTCTGAAATATTCCTCTAAACCGTAATGAGTGCGCATCAGCCTAATCAAAGCGTCAGCAGTGTGTGTGTGTGTGTGTGTGTGTGTGTGTGGTTTGAGTTAAAAATGAATATGAACACACAGTGCAAGCTTCCACTGGATCCTTTGCTGAACAGAGAGGTCTGATGTGGAGGGTGAGAGTTGTTATATCCAGAATCTCTCAAACAAAGGAAAAGCCCCCTCCCCCTCTGCTCTCCTTTGTCCATCTCCGAAATAGGCCAAAACTGCTGGTTCAAGTTAAAATCAAAAGGTATTTAATATCTAACGAAAGCAAATGCAGTTACAAACTGAATCACACTATTAATAACAAAATATTCCATGGAACAGAGACCCAACGTGTTCTACCCGACAGACCGACGAAGTCCAGTTAACTGCCCACCAGAAGACAAGAGGTCTCAAGATTTCTGGAGATCCACACTCCCTTTGTCCCTCAAAAGTCTCTGAAATGTCTCGTATCAGCTCAGCGATTGGCTGAAATCCGATCCGCTCCTCCTGATCTATGACCCGTTGGTCTGGTAAGACGCCCCTCTTTGCAGCCAGCGTTCATCCTCTCCCGCTCTTGGCACAGACTGCACTCATCACCTTATATGGTCGTAACCTGGAAACTCTTCTCTCACAAACACTTAATACATTCAATAACTATACTTCTTGGTTTAAAACTTCTACAAGTAAATAAATTGTGACATATAATATCCAGCACTAGGTGTGCTTTTAAACATAGATTTCTCACAGAGTCTGAGGCTAAGGTGTAATTGAATACCAACAGGAGTGGTGTTTCTACTCAGACCTCTGAAGGAAGACCTGACCTTGAGACGCTACCGCTGATAGACAGGCAACAAAAAGACCCGGCTGGCTAATTAGATTAAAAAACATGGATCCCAAGGAATGGAGATGTGACAAGCACATTGATTCACTGCATCGCCTCAATTTCCATCTCTCCCCTGATCTCTCCATCCTCTGCACTCACCCCCACCCCCCCTCTCCCCACATGCCTCATTTTATCCATTTCATTGTGCTGTGTATCTTAGCCACGTCTGTCTTTCTTCCTTTACTCGAGACTTGCAGTAAATCTTTTGAACTTTAACATCTTCAACACAATACTAAAACTGACAGGCATTTTTTAATAATAAATTATTTTATAAATAGCGACAGAAACATATCATTTGTCTCAAGACATAATGCCTTTGCAGTATGTATGATGTATGATCGGTCTTAGAAACGTTTTACTGTCATTGCAAAATCCCATTGTCCACCTTGACCTCCGCAAATGTCATGTCTGAAGTCCTCTCCACGAATAAGCTCAAGTTGTTGTTGACTGGTTATTCCATGTTACATTACAATATTGACGAGGATATTTCTTGATCTTGCCTTAACTAACTAAAAACACAATAAAAAACGAACCAATTTATGAGATGTTTGTATTTCGCTCTATGTTTTTTTCTTTTCCTTTTTCAAGATTAACTTAACACCTTATGGTTCAACTTCTCACATTGGCTTGTGATGTAGAAGGGAACTCCAGGGTGCGTCAGTACACCACGACATCACCGTTAGGTGTGGAAACAGGGGCAAGTGCATGCACTTCTGATAACACCCAAACCACACCTTACAGTGAAGCTGGGGGGATTTTTCAATGAGAGGGCAGTGTGCCTATTTAAAGAGTAATCACTTGCTTCAACTAAACCAATTTGTTACTCATTCTTTCAATACCCTATGACTTCAATATCCTGTCAATGGCTTTAAGCCCTAAACCCATTGGTTCCTGCTGGAGACGAACAGTAAATCTTAAAAAGATGGTCACAAATATATATTTCATTTCTAAAGAAAGGGGTTAAGTAATTTGGCAAAACAGCTGGGCACTGTAGCTTTCAGCAAATGTTACACAAACAGGGGTAAAGAGTGAATTTGTTGGAAACTACTTTCAGTTGTGGATTGATACACAGATGGCGCAATATTTAGCAGCAGGATGCTGTATTTGGAACCATGTCAAAATAAACCCATGATAATGGCAGCAGCTAGTTAGATAATGCAGAATTGTGTCTGCAGCATGATTCTAAAGGTACTCAGCAGAGGACGACACACAACCCTGTGCGGAAGGATACGCAGTCTTTCTCTGTAGCCAACAGGAGCTAGCTAACATTATTGACACAAGGAGAGATTGAATTAGATTTAATGTGTTCACTTATTGCAGGACATGTTTAAAAAAATGTAAAAGTTAATATATTGGGCTTTGGCTTCTCAGGAAATTTGAAATTAGAAGGCTTAATTGTTGGATTTGGTCTTTTTATGGGATTTTATTGACGCTAAGAAAAAATATAGAATGCCACCAGCAGTATCATAAAAGCAGTTAGCATAAGACACCCAAATACCACATCTAGTTCCTACAAAGTTCAAACCAGCAGAGAGCAGGGACAGTTGACTGGAACCTCTGTACATGTGGAAGTAAAGTTTAGGCTCCAATGCAGCCACGCTGGCACTGGAAAGGGCAGAAGCATCAATTACAGATGGGGGGGGGCAAAGGTATCCCTCAGTGAAAATCGACGTAGAGAGAGCTGAAATGCATAATCATCACACTCCCTCCCTGGCCCCGCTCTCTAATTAAGCCATCTCCGTGTAACAAGGCTTCAGGCCCCGCTCTCTTTGGAGTGATTGACTGACAGGACAGCATTCAAATGGCTGATAGTCAATCACTACGCTCTTTTGCATCGATCACAGACCAAAGAAAAATGTCAAATGAGCAAACTTGCAGCACATGCTTGCTTTTCAGATTACATGGAGATGCCACGAGAGGATTAATTTCAAGATTCCACGACAACATTGATATATGAATATTTTGCTTCAGAAATAGCCATGTGGACCGAAAAAAAAAAAAGCGTTGATATTTTTTCAAAGAGGAGTGTAATCGTGATAAAATATGCACGTTCTTTGATCCGAATTTAATACATTTAATACAATTGAGAGGACTGTAATTCTCTCATCAGCTTAGTGCGTACAGCATTTCCATCCATACACAAAGGAAAGAGCGGGAGACTTTCATCTGCCTGGTTAACAACTTCAGTCATTGTCTTCTTTAATTACAACATAGTCAACAGCTCCATTACTTCCCCTACTATCTATCTTTCATCCCTGTGCTCTCTGAGGATTGGGATGTTGGAACAAAACAGAGCAGGCCTAAGTCTCATCTGTAGGCTGGCGAGAGGGTCTGCTCCTGCACTGGAATGTAATCAGCATTCAGAAGCAGACAAGGAATCGAGACGTCCAACCAAAACATGTATCCGTGGCTCCTGGTGGTAATTAGTGTTCCCTCTGCTAATTGGGCTCAGCAAGTGCTGCTCTCCTTGAAATTGATTTGCTCTGCATCCAGCATGCAAGTCAACCAGCAGCCAGTCGGTAAAACCAATCAGTCAGTCAGTCAGTTGCTCAACCATTCAGTAAGTCAGCTAGTAGAGCATCTGTCAGACAGTGAATCGGCATCCGCTAAACAAATAGTTCAAAAAGTTAGTTCACGGGTTATCCAGCAAGTAAACATGTCAGTCCATTCATGTCCATCTACATGTCAGTTAGTCAGTCAGTCAGATGGTGGTTTATCAAAGATGTATCAGTCAGTCGCCTCCTCGCCTTATGTTACAGTGGCTATTCTGAAGCTGGGACAGCCCACACTAATGCTGTGTGGCTCTCAGAAGGGAGTGATTGATGATATGATGAGCATAACAAATGATCGAGCTCAATCAGCACAGCTCTAAAGCAGCACAATGAGAGTTACGGCTCGTCATTAATGCCTGTAACGTTTAACAACAGCTATAATATCGTTCAGTAGTGTGGATCAAACCACATTAAGATCGATAGAGATGATGGAGATCATAGTGGTAATTTACTTTAGATTACCTCCCAGCAGGGGACAATTTTGGACATTATCTTCTGTCTAAATTGGGGCAGCTGTGTGGTAGATGTTAGAGGAGCAGGCTTATGACAGGAGGGTCCAAGGTTTGAATGAGGAATACCATATGGGGAAAGCTGGACGAGAAAAGTCAACGAGGAGCCCGCTCACTTCATAGCATCAAAATGCCCTTGACCAAGAGCCGTAAGCCAGACAGTTAACCCCAAGGTGCTCAAGTAGAAGACTGTTTAAACAAGATTTAGGTGCATGAATAACTAGAATTACTGCCTTATGTTTGTATGCCTCCACCACACCAGTCGTGTTGCAGTCCAAAACTCCCTCGAGGCGCTTCAGAGATATATCACGAGAACAGGACAGACATGAGGTCATAGTACCCTTGACCTTTGACCTCCAAAATATAATTAGTTTATACTTGAGTCCAGATGGACGTGTGTGCCAAACTTAAAAAAGATGTTCCAGAGATATCCGTTAAAAATTTTGGACCTGACAACCCTAAAACAAAATGGGCCTCATTCAGAAATTGTGCTTAAACCCTGCGTGCAAACGTTTTGCGCACAAATTAAGGATTCATCAACATTTTTTACCTGAATTTGTTCATACTTTGCGAACTAATTTAGAACTGCCTCAGACCATCACACACAAAAAAGGAAAATATGATTTGATGTTGTTGTGGTTATTACAATGTAATTTATTTCTGCTTGACTGCCCTGTTAATATGGCAGGGTGTCAGCAATAGCAAGAGCAAACAGTTTTTCAAACAGAGTGAAAATATTGTTTTTGAAAGCTTGAACGCCAAAAAATATAGATTGAAGCAAAAATATGTTTACATGAATAAAAATATTTTATAAATTATTACATCTGTCACATCAATAAATGTTGACATTTGGACTTTACAATGCTCTGGAGCTATTGGGAATGTTTGGATGACACACTAACAGTCCATGGATGTGGTAGAATTTAAGACTGCACAAATAATGTCAAAAGCTAAAAAAATATTGATTTCCTAAAGAACAAAAAACGTTCCTAAAGAACAAAAAATGAAATAACTTTAGACAGAGACGGTAGTTATAACCTAGAATTCGTACCACTAGGGAAAATGTGTATATCAATTTATGGGATGGTTTAGATGTAGATATTGAGCAAGTACAAACATAAATACATTTAATAAAATATACAAATAGGGGGGAGGGACACATCATCTGAAAGAATATAAAAAAAGTTGAATTGTTGATGTGCAGGAGAAGTTAGAGATCAAAAAATGTACGGAAGAAATAGTTAAAGAATAAAGAACAGGATAACTATATTGTGAATGCGGAATCAGCATTCCCACAATGATGTACAATAGGGAGAGAAAAAAACAGGGATGGGGAATTTAGCTGTGAATGTCAAGTCTGAAGATGTGGGTTGTTCTGAGGGTTGTTTTTGAATGATGACAATGTGACTGCATTGTTGATGTGGTTTGGTAATGAGTTCCACAGAGTGGAGGCGTCTGAAAATGCTGTGTCACCCCAGGTTCAGTGCTTGGTCCTAGAGACTTGTAGGAGGTTGGCATCAGCAGATAGATAGATACACTTTATTTTCCCTGAGAGGAAATTTGTCTTGATTACAGTGCTTCAGTCTGTTGCTTTAAATAACATCACAAAAACTACATAAAACCATTTTGTAACATATAGTTAGAGATACTTGACATTGACAACAAAACAGATTAAAGTGCTAAGTGCTTGTGCATTTATTGCACATTGCAAGATTTTTCTTTCGAGTTGAGCAGGTTGATGGAGACTGAAACAAACGATAGCTTCAAAGTATCAGCGTAACAGTGAAACCTGAGGCCATGGTGTTGACGATCTGAAGGATGTAAACAATGTTTTAGTAATACAACATTCCGAAAACAACGTTCTGAGAACATTAAGAATACAACGTTCCTAAAATAACAATCCAAAAGATGTTCCAAGATCGATAGGAATAGAACAATCCACAAATAACAAACCGTTATGTATGTCTGAGTATGTGTGAATTGAACCTGAAACAGCGGAATTGTTTTGTAACTTTTTCGAAAATAGTGTTCCCGGAACTTTCCCGTTACTTTAAGAAAATCACGTTCCTGTAACGTCAGGAAAATAACGTTGCCAGAACATGAGTAAAATAATGTTACCGTAACATTAGGAAGTTTTGAATAGTTTTGAAAATAATGTTCTGAAAATAACGTAACGAATACGAAGTTCAGTAAACTCTCGGGATATAACATTCTGAGAACATTCTTAAAACAATACAAGAAGGTTACGCAAACGTTAGGAATACAAAGTTCGGAGACCATTCCAAAAACAAATTCTGAGAACGCTAGGAAAACAGTGTTTCAAGAACGTTGTGAGAATATAAGTACCAAGAACAACGTTACAAGAATTTGAGAAAACCAGAGTTCCAGGATAGTTAGGAATACAACGTTCTGAGAACTTTCTGAAAACAACATTCCAACAATGTTAGAAATAATTTCTGAAAATGTTAGGAATACAACATTCCGAAAAACAAAGTTCCGAGGATGTTCCAAAATCAACCTTCCCGAGAATGTTAGAAATACACCATTCCAAGAACGTTAGGAAAACGATGTTCTGAAAATATCACCAAAAAAGCACTCCGAGAACGTTAGGGATACATTGTTCTCAGACCAACCAAAAAACTTGAGGATGTTCCAATAACAATGTTTCTGGATCGCTTGGACAATAAGGTACTCAGAACATTCTCAAAATAACGTCCTAGAATGTTAGGAATACAACATTCCAAGAAAGTTAGTGATACAATGTTCCGTGAATGTTAGGAATGCTAAGTTCCACGGATTTTGTGTTCTGTGAACATTCTAAAAACATTACAATAATATTATGAAAACATCATTCCGCAAACTTAGAAAATAATGTCCTAAAAACGTTAGGGATAGAGCATTTGAAGAAAGTTTTGAGAATAAAAGTTCCAAGAACAATATTCCAAGAACTTGAGAAAAACAACGGCCCATGAATATTACGAATACAGTGTTGTTGAATGTGCCAGGAAAAGGATTTTCCCTTTGTCGTATGTATAATTATTTATATGAATGAGTCATTTGTTACATTTGCTGCTTAACAATCTCTAATTAGATTTGGAATACGAAGTCGGGAAGTATGGCTAAATGCAGTGACAATGGCTAAACCAAATTGGAAAATGACAACGTGACTCAAAGGCCTCAGGTGTAGAACAATTAAAGAACTCTACAGACTCACTGAAATAAACCATAGAACTGATGTTGTGCAGTGCTGCTAGAGCAAACAAACACTGAAACACTTTTGACTGCAAAATCTTGGGTAAACATTGCAGTTTGAAAGTGCTCACAACACGCTTCACCCCCTGAAAAGTAAACAACTTCTCGATAAACATGTTTCTTACGGACAGTAAAATATGAGCTTTTGGGATTAGGTAGGAAAAGGGTTTAAGGTAGTTCAAACTATTCATCATCATAGACCTTTTTAAGGGTGACTAAACACTTTAATTCTGTCAGAACCCTTTCACCCAGCATATTTAAAAACTGAATAGTGAGGGAGCAATGACTGTAGGAAATGCGGCCATGTGACTAGGATGCATGTGAGACGGAGGGTGAGGGGACACGGGGGAGACTGACCACAACTCAGTGTAGCATAAGCAGTGATTTACAGCTGGTGGTCAAAGCTAACCAGCCATGAGAAGCTACTGTCAGAGTCCCCATTACCTTGCTGAAAGACTGGGTGTCTGGTAAAGCTTTGACTGTCACTAGAGGAGTATGAGCCTTTGAAAGGGTTACTGGTCGCTTGGTTACTTGGTCGCTCTACTACAAGAGTCTCTCTGGTGTGTTTTTGTAGGTGGGGGTCAGTAAATAGCACTAGCAATGCCATTTACCGTTGCTGTTCGTAAGCCCGTAAATATTTTTTTGAATACTGCATAGTTGTGTTGAGCGGAATGATTCTCGTTCATGTGTGTTCAACTTTAAATCTAAGCAGACACATACTAGCTCATTTTGAGCAGATAAAGCCATTTCTTTACATAATGACACCAGGGGGGCGTCTTTTGAATACCATCTTGATGCAGAAGGTTTGCGCGTGGCTAGTGTTGTGAAATTGTTACGGTTTTGGAAACAAAACTTCTTGGTTAGGGTTAGAAAAAAGATCATGGTTTGGCTTAAAATAAGTATGCTTGTTACGTAACTTACTGCAAGCTACGGACGTTACCTAATGTGACTCATTAACGTAGCATCACGTGATAACGTCACCAGTAAAAGTAGCTCAACTCTCAGTTTCACACAGGATAAAAACAACGATCTCCTGGTTAATTAAATGGGAACCAGAGAAACAGGAGTTCTCCCTATTCCAAATACTGAGGTTCTGGATCCCTGTGTTAAAATGGATTGTGTCCTTTCACTACCTGAGTTTTTGTGCGGCCAAGGCTCCTGAGTCTGCTCTCTGGTCGACTTCTGACATTTTCTAAGGCAGTGAAAGCAGATAATGTTTATCAATGAGCAGTGCTCTACATAGAGCAGGAAGCACATTAAGTCAGCCTCCCATCTCTGGCCTGATCAAACCCAAAGACCTGAAACAACACTACACATCCTCTAGGCCCTATTTCCTATTGGCCTGATTCTATGTGCTGAATCAACCAAGCCTCAATAATACAAATTCCCTTGGGCGTGTGATGTTATTCTGATGAAGGTGGTCATTCATCTGTTAATGTCTGCTTTTTTTTCTTTTTTGGTGATTTGAATGGAGCATTTTTCTCTGATATGCAACATGGTCACAGAATGGATAAAATGGCTGATGTAGAGACCAAAGGCAAAAGGCATCTTTGGGCCCTATTTCAGATAAGCATCTGATTTTAAATATCTAAGCTTAATGCAAACTGGTCCCCAGTAGCTCCAGCACTGGTGTGAGTGATGTCCAAGTTTGGTGATCGGAGATATTCTGGACAACTTGGAGCATGTCAATTAGGAGAAAACCGGAGAGCTAGCATAATCTGTTAGCCACAGCTGAGCGAAATGCTAACATCAGCATACTAATGTTGGTGTTCACCATCTTAGTATCAGCATGCTGACATATGCTAATTAGCACTAAATGCAAAACACAGCTGAGGCTGATGGGAATGTCAATAGTTTTGCAGGTATTTGGTCTTAAACCAAAGTGTTGACACATTTCGACCTGAATATGGCTCTTGATGAAAAGTGAAGGAATCACCAAAGTTACTACAATTCATCCTGAGGGGTACATGAATGTCTGTAGCAAATGTAACAGCAACCCACACCATAGTTGTTGAGATATTTCACTCAACCATATGTGTCAAACTCATAGTGGTGGTAGAGTAAAAGTCTACAAAGGGGAACACCAGAGTGAGTAGGATTCTTCCTCTTTGAAACATGGATGTCCGTGAAACAATTCCATGACAGTACAACAAATTGTAGTTAATATATTTCAGGCTGCACAAAAGTGGGGGGACTGTCCAACGGACCATCCTTACAGCCACGCAGCTAAGAAACAACTCTGTTGTTGCTTCAGGACTCATTTGAAATAATGATGATGTGGGTCTGCCATGTTGATAAAACCACATTGATGATTAAGTAGTTACTGAATAGAGCATCGATGTGTTATGTTACAGCTCATTGGTATTCATAGTTGTTGATGTGTACTATGTTATGTCATGGTACATTAGGTTATAATGTACTATGTAGATCCACAAAACATGCTGATCTGTTTAACCAGATCTGTTTGGGGGGGGCACATTTTCTCACAATGTTAATATGTGATAATGTTTGCATGTGTCTAACGAAAAGATGCAAGGATGCACAGTTGTTATTTAATTGTTTGAAACAATAATACTAGACCTGCATTATGATCATTACAAACTACTGAACATTACATGTACACATACATGTGCATTAATTAGACTATTTTGGCTATTATAATGCATTATTTTAAGTGTAGATTAATTCACCAAAGTAAGAAAATAATAAAGCAACAATATTTTAAAAAAGTATTGATAATTGGAGAATATTTCCCCGGGTACGGCAAGATTTTACAAAAACATTTTTACATGCTGTATTGAACAAGTTCATATTCATCATGTCACAAATCCATGGAATCTTTAGCGTTGATTTAAAAATAAATAAAAACAATTCTAATTCGGTAATTGCGACAGTCACGTTTTCTCATACATTCGGAGGAATACAAGGCATTCATCTTTTGAATATATTATCGCTCGTAGTCTTTGGTTGCCGTAGTATAACAACTGAATAAGATATGTGGTGTGGAGTTTGATGCAGATCCTCGGATCCTCTTGCTGGAGAGTTCCTTCAGTATGATACCATGATTTACAACCATCAAAAGTCTTCTGAAGAAACTAGGACCACTACTGATGTTTATTAGATGCTCTATTCACTGTAAGCCTGGAATTCCAAACTTTATGTATTTCACATGTTTGAACCTGTGGATTTATTAGAATGTCTTAAAGAAGGTGTAATGTTTATATAAATGCCATTTCAAACTTAGTATATCCTTTCTAGCATGATTTATTTATTAGCGTTTGTTTATCCAAATTCAGTGTTGCTTTTTTCCTGTTTTGTTAAATGCTTTAAAAATGCAAATCAGGACTTATTCACTAGCTATTGATGTTATTACTGCAGATAAAAGACGGGGGAGGAAAAAAACAATATATTTGGCTGAAAGTGAATACTCACTTCCCTCTAAATATCCATATAGTGCAGCCGAACATTTCAGTCATCAAAATCTTAGGCTACATCCACACTAGTAAAGAGGAATACAGAGTAACAAAGAAACTGTCTGGAAGGGAGATTAGGCAGCTTGTCTTGCCTGAGAGATACCGGACTGTGGTATTAAGGTCTCTGCACGACGAGTGTGGACACATGGGAGTGGAACGAACCACTGAACTGATCAAAGACAGATTCTACTGGCAACGTATGACAACTGAGGTTGAACAGTATAGATGTATCTCCAGAAAGACACTCCCTCAATGTGCCTCACCATTGAATCAGATAACAAGTAATGGCCCCTTGGACCTAGTCTGTATTGACTTCCTGCAGATAGAGCCTGATTCCAAAGGCGTTGCTAACGTGTTAGTAGTGAGAGATCACTATACGCGTTATGCCCAGGCATTTCCTACTCAGGACCAAAAAGCTCTCACTGTAGTGAAAGTACTATGGGAGAAATACTTTGTGCATCACGGTCTACCCGCGAGGATACACTCTGATCAGGGCAGACGGGTGTTACATTTATATTTAGTTTAAATACATTGTTGTATTTTTCAAAGTTCAAGACCAAAATTTAAACTTTCAGTTTTAATTTTAATTTCAAATGATCAAAACTTTTGGCTTGGATTTGGTTCCATATTTACGTCCGTCCACACTACGAGGTAACCCCGGAGTTTTCAAACTTATCTGTCCTCGGGAGTGCTTTTAAATGTATCTGTTTTCGGGGCTCTAAAACTCGGGCCTAGTGTGGACGCTCAGTGTAAACATAGCAAAATATATGCGTTTTCAAATGGAAACGTAGTAGTATGGACATGGCCTTAGAAAATAAACCATTTATCGTTGAGTGGCAGCTGTGGATCCTAGTTAATGGATGCAAACTTGTTGACCTTCATGCCATAAAGTAAGTCATCTGTACTGGAGGTACTGCAGATCTATTTTCCTTTGTCAGTAATGAGAGCTTTGATGAATATCTATGTCAGCTGCAGACCCAGTAAGCTGGAGGTTTGCATGCTCAGATACATAAACAGAAATGCCAAGTCCCATATATATATACAGTATACATTTATTTAACTATAAAAGATCTCAGTTTTGGGTAAATGTCTCTGCACTTTCTGGTGATGTTTGAGCAGATGGCTCTCGACCATATGCTTTCGGAGGGAATACGTTTGCCAACAACCTCAGGGACGTCAGTTTGTACAGGTCTAGTTTCATGTGGGGATATTTTTACCGGGTATTTAAGCAAGGGTAAAAAAAATTTTTTAAATGGGAATGGATTTTTACTGGTGAGACTGTATGAAATTACTGGCATGCTAGATAGGGATGGGACTACAAAAAAGGTGTAGTTAATCCTGTCCAAATACGGATTGAGAGTTTTTTACGCATTTGGCTGATGTTCTTATCCAGAGTGTGCAGTAAAATAAGCCTCAATAATCTTATCACCAAGGACGAGCCAATATGCAGGAGGCTCTCTTTAGAGCGGTACAAGTCAAAGGAAATGTTTTAGATCCAGTGTAAAGCACTTGCATGACCTCATTGTCCGTGAAGGACGAACAGCACATTAGATACAGGTGCAATTTTTGATTTGAGTCAAACTGGATTTCTCACTGTGTATATGTCTGACTCAATATGGAGGTTCATGTCAAGACCTTTGTATATTCAGACAATATAATATAATTGTCTGTGATTCTTCGACATCCCGCTGGTGAAGCAGTCTTTGTTCATCCTCGTACATTTGACATTCCCTATTTTAAGCCCTACATGTCATGTCTCTTTCATTTGAAATTAGGCTTTGATGAATATTGTATGAAAAAGAACCTTCTTGCAAAGAGGCTGACCTTCACAGCTGCTTTGCTGTTGCGTTTGAAGTGTCGTCAAGTCCTGCGGGTTTACGAAGGCACTCAGCCTAATAGAAGTCGAAAGACAGGGGCTGCAAAAATATTTAACTAACATCACCTTAATTTGAAAAGGCTAGCCTCGAAGCTCAACAGCCAGGGGGCTTAATCACCGGGATGGTGGTATTTGAAACGGCACTTTAAATGCCCTTTCCCCCGTATTCTGTATTGGTGAGCTGTCCAAGTTTGCCCATTCAGCTGCATTGCTGTGATAAAGGTTAATCTGTCCATGTCAGATATCACAGTATAATGGCTGTTTTTGGATTAAAATAACAAACCGAGAGAAAACCTAAGTAACACGCACACACACAATGAGGCTCTCTTTTTTTTGTGATTTTTATGTTTTATTTTTTTACTTCCTTTGAAAATAGTGATCACCTTGCTTTCTAAAAGCTCTTGATAGATAAATATGACTTGACTTCATTTTTTTCTCCCTTTTACAGCCCGATGGTCTACTGCACTGCCAGCCATCTGAAGAGTTTGGAGTAAATAACTACTGACTTTTTAATCAAAGACACTGAGGCTTATGGCTCCACCTTAACAGGCACGCCTCAAACATCTGGGTGACCAGCTGCTCCCCTCGCTAATCCTATCGGCTCCTTAATGTTCTCAGAGAACACCTGGCAGCACCTCAGCTCTTTGATTCATCTCACCTGGCAGAACCTTGCTATTTGTCCTATACCTTGCTCGGTAAGCATTTAAAAAAACGAAAAAGTGGAAACACACAAAAAGGGTCTCCAATTATCAACTCCGTAAGGTGCTACAGTGTTTTGCTGCGGGGTGTTTGTGCTTACACCGCAGCCTCAGGTGACTCTGATCACAGGCTCATTTGCTCTTTTTAACTTGTCGCTGACAGTTCACACTCGGGGTTATTGGTACCGGTGGCCCGTTGATATCTGCAGCTCTAATGCAGAGGCAGAAAGGCTGGGGGCTCCGCTGGCTGCACAACGCTCACCTCCCTTCAAAGCAGAAAAATTACACAGCCGTGATTGCAAAGGTGACCAGGATGATTGCCCCTGTAGATCTAAATCAAACTTCTGCACACGATTACCTCTCAAAAAAGGATATATGAGACATGTTGGGAATGTCTTGAGGAATAAATGATACATCTTGGAATGCGCCAAAATCCTCGCATTAGTGAGGATATTATAACCGAGGAGGTAGGGGGGGTAACGTAATTACAGGCCTATGTCCTTCATCAATGTTGATTGCAATTTTCAAGACTGATGGCATTCGAGTATCCAATAGTACTTTGCAAAATCCAATAAAGTATCCTATTTTGAGTGTAATTGAAAAACATTTCACAAGTTCAAGGGATACAGTCTGAGGCTCTGGATCCACAAAGTAAACAATAAATATGCTAAATATCAGGACAGATGTCCATATGCGGAGAATTTTGTCCGACAGGCCTATGGGGAAGTCTGCACAGTGCCTGGTCCGCTTCCTGTTCAAAAGCTGGACTGCAGAGCGTCTGTCGGGGCAGCTGTCCAAACTACAGCCCAATCAGGCCCCGTGCCATCTTTCTGTAAATTCAGCCTCAAGCTGTCAAGCTCAAGAAAGCTCTGGCACACTCGTGGGCGGCGGAAGAGGCCACCATTTAGCACGGAAACGCAATCTACGTAAATTTAGATGGAGTGACGATGCGAGCAGCTCTATGCATGCTGCGCGCTGTCGTTCAGAGTGGCCTCTTACCTCAATGAAGGCAGCAACAGTTGCAGGGCTCGGCCTGCACACATCAGCAGCGCTGCTCTCAACCTTCCTCATCTCATCCATGCCATGCTGCTGGCCTAAATAAATGCTGCTGAGAATCTGTCACAAATTGTATGCCATGTTCTCTAAAAATGTCTCTATTTTTGGATCCGCATTAGATGAGGTGCTGGTTTCACCCAGACCCCTTGGCTCAATTTATGTACTCCTAAAACTGTCAGCTGCAATCATTTTACTCACTTGAATGCAGGTTCTTGTGAACTCAACCTTGGCTAATCCACACAACCCGGCTCCGGATGAAGATCATATTATTGGATACCGTGTGATAAATCTTGATCGTTATCACTCTGCTCTGGAGAGATTTGGAGAGGAGGGGGAGGTGGGGAGCATTAATCAATAATGTGAGTGGCCTGATCACCCCTAGGGGGCTGCGCGATTGCTGTAAAGTGTCACTTTTCAATTCAATAAGCTCACACAGCCGTCGCTTCCCCCTGTAGAGCCCTTGTCTCTCTGTTTCTGTATCTATTATATAAGGCACAACTCCCAGTGTACACAAAGAGCTGGCTCCTCCAGACAGTCAGAGACTAGAATTACCGCCTCCGCCAACCAGTCAAATTACGGTTTACATCCATGTCTGTCCAAAATATCATCACTTCACTATTTTATTCTATTAGACATTTATGTCAGATTGTCATAATTAGCACATCAAATCTTATGTTATGGCCAAAATGTATTTTATGAGCTCTCAACAATCTTTGACCACCAAATTCTAGTTAGTTCACCCTTGAGTAGATTGTTGTGCCAAATTTGAAGAAATTCCCTCAAGGTGTCCATAGATACCACATCCACAAGAATGGACCGGACAGAGAACGTGAAAATATAACTGGACCTTGCTGAGTATTAATTGAATACCCCTGATATAGGACATCATGATAAGGTATTGGTACCAATCGAGCTGGGTGTTAAATCCTAAACACTGTTGATCATCTTCACTTCCACAGTCTATTCTTGTACAAATGGGGATGTCCTGCAGGATAGAGACATTTCAAAAAAGTGACAGCATCTTCACTTCAGTCCCCACGACTAAAACCCAACGGAGCTCCTTTGGGATCAGGTGGAACAGGATGTTCGCCAAAAAACAAATCCCCAGCAACTGTGTCATACAACTGAGCCAAAACGGACAACGATCCCTGTGGAACAGCTTGCTGAATACACATCTCCAAGTCTTCACATGCATAGAGTAGACAGTCAGTCTATGCATTTAGTGAATATGTCTTCCACGCGTTGCGGCGGCTCACATTTTGCTCGGTACATAACCAACTCAGATGTGCTTAACAGGAACAAAGGGAAGACGCCACAATGGATAAAAGGAAAAAAGACAGAGGAGGAAAACAAAAAGCAAAGCAAAGACCCAATGCTTAAGCTTCTTTTTCTCCAGCTCTCAGCGGGTAATTTGTTTTTAATTACGTAGCATGCACAAGGATGGTGGGCTGCCACTGTAAGTGACTGTAATGATCTGTCACCTATGCTGATGTGGATTGTATGGACTGTGACACTTCCCTTGGTGGATAACCTTCCGTGAGAGGGGGACAGCTTTGTCTCGGCACTACAGTGGTAGCTGCAAAAAGTTTAGATACAGCATCGATACATAATTTAAAAAAATACCCGCATACGAGCTGAATTGACCATAAAAACGTCCCCCAAGCATTACTGAGCAACCATCTAGCATGGCCTGTCAAGCTTTGGGTTTCTCCACACCTTAAACCTAACTAATCTCACTGCTAATGCCTAAACCTAACCAACCAACCAACAAAGGTAATGAGTAATAAGAGGCAGACTACGGAGTCATGCATTCATCAGTAGGAAAATAAAATTGGGAAGGTGCTCTGATGTAATTCTGCATAATAATCAGCCATGTGCAGGGATAACAGGCTGACAAATGGGCTTGTATCCCATTGGACTATTGGGGTTTCGCCATAAGGGGTCGTTTGAAACAATGGGCACCCGCCCCCCCCCCCCCCCCCCCCCCCCAACAGTCCCAGCCAGATTTCCCAAGATAGCGTTACATTTGCGAAACAAAGTAGTTCTCATCCTATAAGTCTTTTCCTCTGTAATAGCTAAGTAGTTAATAGCTTTGTAATACAAGGACAATGCTGTCTTCTACATGGATCATAGTGAGGATGCAGATTTGTTTTGCCTGGGACATGCAGCTTTGGTCTTTCAGCACAATATCATGAAAGTAGTGCATTTGTAAGATATTTGACCAACTTATGCAGCTTAACAGGTGATTATACACTAGTAAAGACACAGTTATGAATATCATATTACATTTTAAATCCTTCACACTGGACCTTTAAGGGGTAGAGGGCTTCACAGACATTAAACACCTATATGAATGTATAGAACAAAACACCAATACTTGGTTTAAGAATTTTGTTAATGGACATAAATGTATAAGGAGAAGAAAAAAAAACGTGGTTTAAAGCAAAGGTGACGATCTTTTTTTTTCCTGCCACATTTCTATTCATCCTAAAGCCCTAGATACCGTCAAAGAGCTATTTTGTGCCCCAGGTCACGCTCAATCTTTCATCTCATTGTAAAGAAAAAAAAAAATCTATCAGTGAAAGAGTCAGCCAAAGCCACCTCCTGTGACATCTCAAACTGGGCCTGAACGGCTGCTGTATCTCTCGGAGATCACAGGTGATCTGTCATAGCAGGCAGGTATTTTGTATGCTGTTCAGGGTCCCTCCAGAACAGCATCTGCTCCCTCTGCGTCCTCCCTATCGGCTGCCCTGTGCGCACACACACACACACACACTCTATTCTAGTCAGCCAGTGAATGTCTTTGTGCCCGATGCCCTCTCCAGTCCTGCTGTTTATCTACACTTTCCCTGACACCATCCAACTCAACATGGAGGCAACAGAGTCTGGGTACTTTAGCTATGTGAGTGTGCAGGGAAACGCGTTTAGCGCCCGTATGAGCACTGTAACAATTAGTTGCAGTGGAGCTCTGGCTGTGAATATGGATGACGTGGTTCCCAAATTCTTGTCATTGGGACTTAATAAAAAATGCTCGACTCAACAGGAGGCACAGCAGAAAGTTTAAACCGGGCTAAGCCACCAAACTGCCTGCGTCTTTTGAATTTTTTACATCTCACAGGCACAGTCTACCCCTCTGACACGCTCCGCTGGTCTTTCAGGCAGATCTGAATGTATGCACCACTGTGTCGGAAGTGATACAGGAAGGCCCCTCCAATCTCCTTCGCCCGATGGACTGGATCAATGCCAGTGGAACTCACTGACACTGCATCTCTTCCCTGTATCTGAAACGGGCCTCAGATAAGGACCACAGCGGCCAAACGGATTCCTGACGTGTCAGCCTGGAGGCCTTAGACTCACCAAGTCGACACAGATGGAGATACGGATGACTAAACCTGACTCACACAGCGACGCAGGTGGCAGCACTTGATAATAGTGCACACCGGCAGCCACAGATATCATCAAAGACTTTGAACTTTGATTCAAATAGTAAGTAATAGGCAAGGTGACAGCAGTAAAATTCAGATAACTCAATCATGTCTGCCAAGATGGAATATATTTCCAATTACGGCGAGACCCTTCGGCAAAAACACAGTTTTTCATGCACTGATCAATTTTGAGCTTTTGGGCTTTGGTCTTCTTTCAGACTAGTGGAAAGAAAACATCTCAAATATTTATTTATGTTTATTTTACTACTTTCTCTATTTGTGTCTGTAGATTTCTAGTAAAATCACCAAAAGTTAGAATTAGATAATGCCTCATTTGCATATTTAAACAATATATTTCCAGAAAACAAAAAATAACTGCCTTAATGTTAGTTATCAACTGGAGTTTCATGCTGATATCTATGTGTTTACATTTGTACTCGTTCACATGTAGTGTCTTCAAAATCTATGGAATTTTACAAAACACATCTCCAAAGGGCATTTCCTCAAACTAGTTTTTTCTCATACTCTGAGCCAGAAATCTCCATTTCAGTAGCACTTACATAAACCAGACTTTCCAGTTTCACTCCTATCTATATGCTGACGGTTTTTGCCGGGGGGTTTGTTCATATATTATTCATAGCCTGATTTGTATCACATTTTATTTCCAAAAACATGGCGAAAATGTATTCTTTTATGGGTGCAGACAGGATTTTCTGATTTTATTTTCTGCAAAAACCTTTGACTTCAATACGTCAAGAAAACTCAGACTTTTGGACCTGGCTTCATCCAATGTTCAGATTTATGTTCTGGAAATGTAATTCAATGATCCCATATTTAAAAAGGTACTGCCTCATTTGCAGATTTAAACAACATTTCAGAAATTCACGTTTTCATTGTGATTGGGGAAATCTATGCCCGGGGTGTTAATTAGTTATAGTGGGACGCTCCTCTGTTCTGCAGCCCTATTTGCTTCATGGGAATAGCAGGTGTATTTTTTTTTACATAAAAGTCAAGACATGTTGAAAACTACTCATTTTCAATTGTTAAAAAGAGCTGACAATGCTACAAGTAAAATTATATATTTAGTTCAGCTCTTTAATTACATAAATTAAGTTTTAATCAGGAAATCAACGTGTTTCAAGAAGTTCTTCTCTTTTTCATGTTTATTTTTGATAATGGTGAAAGCAAAGGCTTATCTCTGTCTTGTTACTAGAGGAAATGTGAGATCACATTTAAACATCTATTTGATTGCCATATTTTAGTTTTAACCATATAAAGAAATCTAATTAAAGAAGCTAAACACAGGATCAAATTAGTCTTTGAAATGCAAATATGCCCAATCACGGTTTGATCTAATGCTGTAATAACGCTTTGATTTAGGAAAGTATCTCTGCCCACTCCAAACTGGTGAAAAGAGCGCAGACAAAAACAGGAATCTATCAAGTGAAATAAACAGAAATGTTCCAACTCAGGCAAATGTTCATGTAGGAAATCTTCACTCGTATTAAGAAGTTGACTGACTAAATTTGTTTTCGGGCAGTTTAAAACTTTTGTTAAACTACAACAATGTGAAAATTTGTAACACTGAAAGCAATAACCTGCTTTCACGAGGAATGATTTAGCTTATTGTGAATGCTGACGCATCCTTCTCCCACTCCATCACATGTAATAACGACAGTCATGACCCGTCTGTGTGCCGGCTGCCATCTGCTTCCCTTTCACATTCATTGGGCATCATCATTGCAGTCGTGAAGGAGGGTTACATCATTTCTCCCCAGCCATATTTATTCAACAGAGGAAGAAAGCCTTCACTTGATATTCAAAAACCAGCCATGTTAGTCTGTCAGCGTACACCATCTGATTCCCCAGCTTTTTGTAATACTCTGATTCTCTCCCGCTTTCTCCTCTGGTCCTCTCCGGCTCATTCCTTTTAACTTTGTCGGGGAGAAAGGATTCATTATTTGAATACATCCTCTCTGTCGCTAATTTGTGAGAGTGAAACGGAGACCGATGCCCTCTCCGACCCGAAGCTGCAGTGTCTAATTATGCCGTCTAAGTTTTTTTTTTAGGTCACACCTGGTGTCACAGCGCCACACTCCAGCAATGTTAAGTGGTGCTTTTAATGGGTTTTGTGCCACAGGTTCAAGTCAGAAAATAAGGACAGGCGTAGGCCGCTCAATATCAGGGATCAAAATTACCTGCAAGAAGGTGTAGAGACATTTAATATCTGGAGGAGAGAGGTTAGATGAAAAGTGAAATTGGAATTATTCCTGTCTCGATGTTGTATTAATAATTTTACTAATCACTTTTATGTTACTGCTAAGTAAACTGCTGTGAGTATTTCCTATGTATCCAAAAATAGTTAAAATGTCTGAAAACAGGCTATTATGTTATCACAAGTGCTAACAACATCATCGACAAGCTAGATATGCCCGTCTCACTTCTGGTTTTTGTGACAAAACGTGTTTGGACACCTGACTTACTCATTACTGATTCATCCTGGTGAAAGATCTTGTAGTGTGTGAGTCTTTGTCGCCGGTCAGTCATGCAGTGTGAAATTACTTCAAGACTCCCGGTTGCAAAACAGCAAGTTGTGTAGTGTGTGTACTATACAACAGTATAGCGATCTGATGACTTAGAAAGTGATGTGTAGTGGGAACTTGGCTGAACGCTAGCTAGACGGCCACAACAGAGCTCCTGCTGAAGCTGCCGACAAATCAGTAGGTGTTGAAATTGACCGAAAAGTGAGTGTGACTCAGCGCTAATGTTAGCAAGCTATGCTAATTAACTTCCCCTTTTCAGCTAGCATACTCAACGCTTCAGCGAAACTCAAAAGCCCCAGTCTATTGAACTGATGAAATTTAAGCAAAACATCAAGTTATTGTGAGTTTGACATTTAAAGTATCATAAACTGTCTATTTTAGAATATTCTTTGTAGCAGTTAATAACAGCAGTTTTTACTATCTTCTACGCTAGCTAGCCTAACTCGCTAGCCATGTATTACGCCCGGAATAAACAGCTCCCAAGTTGCCGACGACTGAGTAGGTGTTTAGATGTTTAGATGGGTTTATCCTTTTCTATATCTCTATATAAAGTGAATTTTATTCCAACTCCCCTGACACTGAGGCTTTGCTTAGCAGGAGTTGTTGAGACAGAAAGCCCAAGGTGCTGAAAATGAAGGACTGTTAAATAATTTGTGTCAGAAGAGGTGTCAGACTTGGATTCAGGCAGACAAGGCTTCAGCTAAACACAATTGGATGGTGCTGTGGGGGAGTGTGTGTCATGCTGAACACCTTCACAACCCATTCTGATCAGGCTCTTTCACTGGATGGACAGATGCTAAACAGGGCCAAAAACACACACACACACCTCAACACTCACAGTATTTTAGTATACATTTAAATCCACTTCTCTGAAAGATTTCTGTAATTATGACTTACATACTTGACTTTAAATGAGGTCAGCAAGATTTAGTTTCCTGCTTCAAAACAAAATGAACAGTGTAAAAAGGCCAGAGGACACATCATCTAAACATCAGATGTCTTTGTGACCCTGGAGATCAAATATGATGGACACTAGGTCTGTTCTTTTTTCCTTTTATCTGTTGACATATGAGCACTATGGCCCACATCATTGAGTCTCAAAACATTACACCCTACCTGTTTACTTCCGACTTCCTGTTGATCGAGCTTAATCAGGACCAGATGGAGATTCTATTATTTGGTCCTCTCCAAAACAAACTGCTGCTCCAGGATAGAGCTGCAGCTATCAATTGTTTCAGTAATCCAGTATTCTATTGATTATTCCATTAAGTAATCAGGTAAAAAATACATTTGCTTCATAAGGGAGCAATAGTAAATATACAAAAGAGAAAATAAGACTGAACTTATTGGGGGTTTTTTAGGAGGAAAAAAAATCAACATTGTATTGCATACATTTTAGTGCCGTTTTACATTCTGTGTATCTCCAGACTACATTTTTTTGCCACAGTCACATCAACAGTCCCCAAGTCAATGTTAACCATCCACATTATTGAAATAATTGAATTATTTCAATAAAATAATAATACAAAAATTCTTAGCATTAGTAGTTCTAATTATGTTTTATAAGCTGCTTTGAGCTAGTATTAGGAAGTTTAACAGGTCATGATTCCCTCAGTAAAATATTTTTTGTATTGTTGTGAAAACATCTCCAACAAACCACGATGCATAGAATTTGCATCGATCATTGTCAGTAATCGAGATACTTGAGCTTCTCCAGGAATCGTTTCAGCCCTACTCCAGGATGAACTTGGAAGCCTACCAGCTGACGTTAAGTCTTCAAACTTGACTTTCAGTGGACGGATGAAAATTATTATAAAATGACTTTCTTTGACTGAGAAATATTTAAAAAATACGATCATTCCTTTCTCAAGGTTCCCTTAAAAAAGTAGCAAATTCCCTGGTCCTGTTTCATCTCGATTATTGCAACGCATTACATTCCAGTCTCAGCCAAAGTGGCATAATCATTGTCAACTGGTACAAACTGACGCATGGCTTTTATCCAGGAAGTATGGACTTCTATTTTAGCTGCCCCATATTTGCCCCAGTTACTTTTAGAATGAATTTCCAAATGTTAACGTTAACTAATAAAGCCACTCTTGCTCTATCTTATACAGTATTGGAGAGCTTTTGACCACATATGTACTGATCATAACCCACTGCATTGCTGGCTTTACCTTCATCAAAACTACCAAGGCATTTGAAAAGTCTGCCTCAGCATGTGAGGTTAGCTTGCTCTGTGTTCGCTTCTATTGGAAACCTGTTTATGTAAAAAATATTAAAAAATGTAGGTGATCTTTTTTTGGTGTATTTTTATATGTATATGTGGTTCATTTGGAGATTGTGTTATGTGATGTTTTTACTCAGGCTCACACTTTTACTTTGGCGTTGTTCTGTCATTGCTTTCATTGCCTTGAAGAATTGTTAAGGGGCTATAACAACAAAGGTTATTTTTTGTAGTAGTAGTATTAAATAGAGAAGACATTTTCCCATACTCCTCACTTGCACATGAACTATATGCCTAGAGAAGATTTTCTTGGTTCTTCTTCATCTTGCAAAGCTATATTTTCCTCCTCGTATGGGCAGCTGATCATCAAGAGAGCCAGAGAGCCGAGATCACAATCTCATACAATTATCATTAAATTGCTCTATATGTCATGGGACCAATGTGCCGTGGGACTGGAACTTCTATGCTTCTATGGCCAAGCTTAAGCAGAAGATATGAGAGAGGAATAATGGGATGTGAAGTGGAGAAAGACACACAGAGTATTTCTGAAGAGATCGGACCAGCACGAGAAGCAAAAATGGTCTGTGGGGATACGGTGGGTTTGCAGCTACTTCTAGCAGACTGAGCCATGTTTTGTTGTTGGTTTTACTGACTGACATCCCTGGAGCTGTTTACTTAAATTAACCCACACCGCACTGGAAAGATTTTTCTGGTCTGGTTTGCTTTCTTAGTCAAATGAAGGAGGGAACGTCCATCATACCAGCGATGGGTGACATGGAATGTCCAATATCCAGTTCAATTATAGTCCTGATAAGAATCTGTTTGCAGTCTGGTTTTTAAGTTAAGGTAGAAGGGGCGGCTGTGGAGGCTCAGATGGGATTCAAGGAGTCCATCCACAGGGCTGAGAAGGTATTTTATACCTGCAGGGAATCTGGGGAGGAAGGGAGACAAGGTCAGATTGATATTGGAGCTCTAATTTCTCCTGGATTCAGTTCTTGCTTGTGTGTGTAAAAACCCCAAGCAGCTCTACTGAGTGAAATGGGAAAAAAAAACATGGCACACAGACAAGGCCAGACACATCACCAGAGACAGAAATCAGGTTAAAGTTGCCTCCACTCATTGAAGATGTCCTCTTTAACTCTTTGTGGACCAGCTGCAGTGATCACTCATGGCTATCTGTACTATAAAGTAGTAAAACAATAAAAAAGACTATAATCTATATTTTACCCATGAAGAATGGACTAGAGGACATACTATCACTTTCAAATATAAAAATATATAATATGCTTTAATAGGATATCAGAAAATGAGCAAGAATATCATTTGCAGAGTGTAAATGTGTATATGTGTATGTATAATATGTCTACATGGCTACGTGTGGGGAAAGTAAATGGATGTGTGTGAGTTTTGGCATTTTCTAGACAAACTCGTCCTTCTGCTAATGGCCTTTTGCTTTCCGGCATCTGTACGCCAGTCACAACGCTGCTTTCTTGTCCAGGTCTCCCTGGAAAAACAGCTTTAATCTAAACAGGCTCACTCAATTGTTAAACAAGGTTAAATAAAGTCAATACAAGTTAAATATGAGGTCAAGTCAAATGATAAGTACTGTGCCACATTATTTCTGTTGGGAGTTCGTCAAAGTTTCCTTCCAGTTCATATCTGGTGCACCTGAATGATCAGAAGACGCTGATTTAAAGGCAGTGCAATGCCTCCATGCAGTCGCTGTTAATCTTTTCACGTTCGGCTAACATAGCATGACAGATAACAGTGTGATTTGATTCAAGTTTTGAAATCAGAATTTGAATGCCACAGTGCTTAATACTAGCCTACTAATGTTACTACTTCATCCAATACTACTGCAACTTCCACTAGCTTTTACCACTGAGACAACTACAACACGTCAGCTGCTGCAGTACAATTGTTGCAACAAGTGGTCACAGTAAACATGTGGTTAATCTCAATCAACAGATTCTGCATTCATGTTTAGAATCTGTCCGCAATGGGATAAGATTTTGTAACCGCAAGTGTTCTGGTTTGCGTTTTTAGTCTGTGTAGTATTGACTAATCACGTTGGAGCAGGCTTTGGTTGAATGCAGGTAAACAGTTGGTGTTGAGAACAATACAGGCGGAACGGATTGGCCGAAATGCAATCTTAGAACCCCGCCAGCTATTGTCTGACCATGATTTACATGTATGTAGACGTCTCTCAACTCCAACTCAAAGTTGCTAATTGGACTGAAAACAACGATCACAGCACTGAAAGGAAGTCTTGGTCCGGATAGCCGCTGGCTACACCGGAACCCCAGAAATACAGCCCCTTGGCCCCAGAGGCTTATCCGTCGTCAGACAGACAGACAATGGGTTCTGAGATTGACACTTGGCATACCTTATAAATTCAAACAAAAAGGTTTGGGTTTTGGAAAAAGTAGTGTTTTAGGTTAATATTACTACATTGGTAAAGTGAAAGGTAAAATAAACAGGACTCGAATAACGGTTTCCGTGTGTTTGTTTTTGGTTTTTGCATGTATATGCAAATCTAACATTAACTCCTCTGAGAAAAGATTATAGAAAAGTGTTATCCGTATTTGTAAGGTTTTATGGCACCTCGTCCCTCTGTGATGGTCTGTACATACATGTATTCAGGGGACACTTTGTACCGACCAGGTCACTTAAAGCTTATTGAACCCTTTTGTTGTGCATAATAGACACAAACCCAAGCAGTGAAATGAGAGCATTTTTTTTTTTTAAATGGCAGAAGAGTTAGATGCATTGATTACCATTCATTCATATGCAATTAGTGGCACCAAAGATATGAGTTGCCTTTGCGATGTGGTGAGGTACGACCAGATACACAATTACAAGATGATAAGTGTTCATCAGATCATTGCAAGAGACCCTTATATTGAAGTCCTCTGTCTCCTTCTGTCAGTGTTATGGGCAGAGAAAACCAATTGCAGCTGTGTTTTAACAGATGAGAAACTAACGTTTTAATCATGCGGCAAAAAAGATTTACTGTGAGCCTCCTGTCCGGCTTCATCACATGCAAAACATGATACTAATGTGTCTTCGCTGAAGATGATGCTGAGTTTCTGCCTCACAGAGTTCATCTAACTAGTCGTGTCGTTACCACATCATTAACGAGTCAACGAGGCGAAACACTGCAGTAGCCTTGAACGGACTGAGGCATGCAGCCCAGCACGGAAGATAAATCTTTTTTTCCTCCCCTGGCCCTTATTTCTCCTAGAACAAGGGTCTGACATTCTCTTCTGATTCTATTTCCAAGGCATTGTGACTGTGACCTCTCTGACACCTCTGTGATGCTTTGAAAGCATCAAGAGGTTCTGTTTGTTTTTGCTCCTCAGTTTTTTTTTTCAACCACCTTCTGCCACTACTGCAATGATTCTTTGTATCGGAAAAGGTTTCTTTCCACCGGCGGTATCTGACACCTCAATTTCACTTGGGCAAATAGTAGAGAGCCACGAGGCTTCAGTACGGGTGATGGGATACGTTTCTGTTTTAAATCCACTCTGTAATTTAGGCAAATAAGACGGCCGTGTTTTTATATAAAAATTTGCATTCCACATCATTTTAATGGATGTTTGGTATGTAGATTAATTCACATTAGTCTATTTAGTTAGTTAGTCTGTGTGTGTAATGGGAGTTTGTTTTAATCCAAGACTCTGCAGGACATTTAAAGCACATTCTGTGTCAAAACATCTGTGTAGGAACTGCTGAGTGTATCTCAAGCAGCCCAGTGGATCTGACACATAGCAGCATCCCAATGACACGGTTTAATTGCTCGTGTAAGATGTTCGAGTAAGTGTTTTGAAAAGTCCCTCATTACGGAGACGTGGAATATGCTAACTATGGGCTATGACGCATGTTAAGTCAAAGTCTCACCTCTAACACAAGAAAAGATAATGGCTGCACTTTGCTCACTGTTCACTTTAGCGGCCCGAACGTACCGGCGAGAGATGTGTTCAGTGTCTAAAATAATTAATTATGCAGAAATAATGTGGCATCACATCAGCAGATATATTTGCAACAAATGGAAAAGTCTTTCCTACAACTTCAATTTGGCTCATGACGGGATATTAGGGGAGAGAGGGGGTGGAGGAATGAAATGCAGCAAACGTCTCCGGCCAAAGTCAAGCCCGGGACGTTGCCGTTCATGGTGGACGCCGTAACCCCTCAGCCGGCCCATTTCTGTTTTTATAAGGCAGCACAAAAGGTGTTTCATACAGCAGATGTCTTCTTCACAGTTCATAACCTGTAAATCTTAAGGGACAGTTTTTTAGGTTTCACCTTAAAAATGTTACCTTTTGAGGTGAATACTGTGTGTTTAGAGTTTTACGGTACAAATCGCGTTGCTTTAAATAAGCTATTCATGACCAAGTCAAACCAGCAAGGGTACACGTCTTCCTGTGTGCATCACACGCTGAATAACGGGTGTACTGTCCCCACACACTCTGACGTCACGGCAGAACTGGGTGCCTTTCAGTGATGGACACATTGACAACAGAGAAAGGGGAAGAATTTTCACAAATTTCACTCTCAGTGAATGGCACCCTGTGTCAGTTAAAACAAAACTAAAACTGAATCTCACTGTTATCAACTGAATTTAAAAAAATGTTGTTGACCGTTTAACATAAAGGTCTAGCATTTGAAAATGCAACTTTGGACACGTGACCTTTAGGAATACTTTCTATTTACATTGGTAGTGACTGAAAAACTGACACAAATGATTAAAAAACGTCATGTATCTGGAAGCAGCTCGGAATAGATTGTCTTCTCTTGTTAAAGGAGCATAAACTGTAAGAAGTGGACGTAGTCACCCTGACGGCACTCATTGGTTTGTGGACTGCCACTTTGAAGCCTTGAGTTTGTCATTTCGGCTGTTGCCATCTTGGTTTTTGACCGTCACCATTAAATTTTTTTACAACCAGAAGTGTGGAGCTAAGTACAACCGGACACTGAATAAGATATTTTAGACGACCAATATGTTACAATTAACTTTCAGTAACTGAAGACACATCGTGAAAGGGTTAAAGTTGTAAGACAAAAACACGGACAAATCCCAGACCGGATAACATCTCGGTAGTGAACTGCTGATCACAAGGTAGCCCCGCCCTAAAGCATACCCTGCTTTATCATCTATTTTACTCTAAATGAGCCCATAATTTACCAAATGAACATCATGCTGTATTGAAGAAGTATTGAAACTAGCAATTGAGATCATAAACTCAAATGTTTAGTGAGGTAATAAATCAAGTGAGGAGTAGGGTCATTTTCTCATAGACTTCTATACACCTCTATTTGCAGAAGGAGTCGCCCCCTGATGGCCATCAGAAAGAATACAAGTGCAAGTTGGAGACAGCCCTTGGGTAGACGCAGACCACGCTGAAAGAATTTCATATCCTATCTAGCTTGAAAAGACCTCCTCATCATCATCAGAGAGAGCTGACAGACGTTTTGGCTCCTTTTGCCTAGTGCCAATTCTGGGGAAAACACTGCGCATTGTACTGCAGTTCTTTTAAAATTGAAGCAGAAAAGAGCCATATACTGTGCTTGAATGCAGTCGAACTCTACAAGTGCTTGGCTTATTTCTCGTTTCAAAATCCTGCCCGGTTTCATTGATGATTTTGGAGCATTTCCTGAAGCCATCAATGGACTGTAAAGTCAAATAAGATGTGCATTTGCCCAGTCAATTATGGCAAGGTTTTATGTTGAAATCCACGTTCTGAGAGACCAGTTTCAGTAAAATGATGTCTTTCCTTTGCCAAACTATCACGAGGTAAAGTGAAAATTATGGGCTGGCTTTGCAAAGCTAACTTAATGGCATAGAACAGTCCTCATGGGAAACTATTCAACACTTGAATCTCGACCGGTCAAATAAGGTGAACCCTCCCTGGTGCATAAGACATTATTCTCTTTTACACACCCAATTGGGCTTAATGCAGCTTCAAGCAGAACAGACATCATTTTTTGGATGTTTTCCGCTTCCTCTCTGGGAGCTACAAAGTACTGCTGCTTACTTAGGCTCCTCAAAGACGGCAGCGTGTGCTGTGTGTTTAACCTCTGTGGTGGAATATAATAAAGTATGCAGCAATGTGCGGTATTGTGCCTGTGAGAGTGTGATCCATGAAGGGGAGATCATTATAGAACCATCATAAATGAAAAGAGGCTGCAGATAACGGTCCCTAAACACGGCTGCTCCTCTCCTATACTACCCATAATCACTGAAAGAAACGTTGCATTACACAACGTCCAAACACAACACAGAGCAAACACTCGGCCATTTAACCTTGACTTAACATCTAATTCCACCCACAGAGGACAGATATTAGCCGTGTCATCCAGCGGGGAGGGAAAGCAGAATGTGGAATTTGTTCTACTGGTGGAAATTAGTAATTTAATAACTTCACATCAAACCGCATGTTGACATCATTCTGTTTTTATCTCATATGTACATATGTTGCACTCAGGTCTAATTTGTAAATTTGTTTTACTGATTTCAAGTGCTAGAAGTTTTTCTTCATCATATCATTTTTAGACGCTTGGCATGTTGTCTTAGACTTTGCATTTCCTCGTCCTCACTAAGTTGTACTGCTGGTGTTTTTCACACCAACGTAATGGTGCAATCGTTTCTCATTCATTGATATTCTGGGAGAAGCTGCATTCGGCAGCTCATTTGAGCACTTGAGTAATTAGGGCATCTCTACAGGGTCTCAAAGGGCAGATGGAACGCTTTACTTTAGAATTTAGGCTGATGATTGTGATGTCAAATAAAAAACACATTAAGTACAGCTTACTTCAGTTTTATCATACCTTTAAGACTTATTGTTTGATCGTTTGATTGGGATTGTTTTCTGCTTCAACTACCCATATTTCCCCTCTGGAATTATTCAAGATCCATCTTATCCACTTGTAGTGCTGGCCATATGCTCACAACGCTTCGTCACTGACAAAAGCACTCGCCCTCTCGGTTTTTTATGTTACCAAGCTAAGTGCAAGCCATTAAAATGGATGCATTAACCTTAAATGGTGATACAAACGTACTCGAGTAAAGTTGAGCTTGTTAAATTGCTTTGAGCCAAGCATCTAGTAGAGTCTACACTACAGTATGATGTAATTCTACAAATCCGTAGTTCGTAGACTCAGTGCTTGATGGCCTAAAAGCCTATGGATACTATTAATAGTGCTAATAACTGTTTTTTATTTCAATTTAAATACATTTGTCGTCTCCTGGTCATTTGTTATTTATGCTACTGTCATGATACAACATCATACATTGCAGGGTAAGTAGCTGAGATGTTTTATGTGCCCGATTGACAGACTTACTGAAATTGTATAATGTGGGCCGATTTAAAAATAAATAAGATCATAAGGTATTTGGACAATGGGGCAAAACCTTTTTTTAATGGTATTTACTTTATTATCATCTATAGTGGTTCAATTCAAAATCCTGAAATTCAAATGATCACTAAACACATTTTTTACTTTTTTATTATTTTTGTTTATCTCTGACAATGTTATATTATTATTGTGATGTTGCTGTTATTATACATTATAATTATTACTAATATTATAATTAGTGTTATTATAAAAAAAATACATGAATTCCTATCCCGCACTAACAACCTCTCAACCACTTTTTATTTTATTTTTTAATTTAAAAAAAAAGAAAAAAAGAAATGTTGTTACATCATTGTTTTAACCATAACCTCCCCTGCAGTGTTCCGTCCCGTCCCTGGCAGCTCGTGCTCAATCCGGGGCACTCTGATGGTTAAGTAACCTTTTGTAGATTTATGTAGCCAACAGCTTAATATTTGGAGAGGATAATGAAGTGTATCGGTTTACTTCCACTTGATACTCGCATTTCATTTTGCCTTGTGCTCTTGTGGCTCTAATAGGTGTGCAACACCAATACTGGAATTACTGGATGTATTTAAAAGTCTGGACGTGGGTATACCAAGGCAGCACAACACTTGTACTCACTGACACTATCCACTTGCTTTTCAGTCCAATGGATTCAACTTAAATAACCAATGACGAATAATTCTTTGAACACAGGTTGAAGCAGCGCAAACACATTAGGATCGTCTGTGATTGTGGTTGAAGGAGCTCAGATAACTGTGTTTGGTCGCTGATTGGCTGTAATTGTGTGACTCAGCTGTGGGAGGCTAGCTTTAAAGGCCAGCAGTCTGCGTGGTGCCGGCCTGGCAGCACCAGTCCAGGCTTCAGATGACTAACAGATTTTGGCTGACAGGCTGGACCATTTGTCATTTAACTGTCTAAGCCAAAACAGGCTGGGAGGTGTCACCATAAGTCAATGTCACAGGCTTGGACGACGAGGAAGGGATCCAAACATTTCAATACTATTTAACCCCTCTCTGTGAGCGGAAGTGATAATGTTTAAATGTTTAGACTGTGGAGTAGTGACGTAGACATTCCGTGTACTGGTAGTTAGTGGAAGCGACCTGTCAATCACAAGTTAACCTGCCCTAAAACATACCCTGCTTTAAGGTCTATTTTACACTAAATGGACCATCCTTTCCAAAATAAAGACTATGCTGTATTGAAGAAGACTTGAAACTAGCGATTGAGACCATAAACTCATGATTACAATGTTTACTGAGGTAATAAATCAAGACACAAGTAGGCTCATTTTCTCATAGACTTCTATGCAATCAGACTTCTATATAAAATACGAGGGTCCAAGGACAGAGGATGTTGTATGTTGTACAGATTGTAAAGCCCTCTGATGCAAATGTGTGATATTGGGCTATACAAGTAAAATGGAATTGCATTGAATTCATTTTATAATTTTTGGGGGAGTGGCTTTGGAAGGAGGCCTGAAGCGATGGGCGGGCAGTGATGACAACTTGGCGGCTTTCTCACAAGCTTGGTGCTCTCAGCTACTTTCATTGGAAAAGATTTCATTACACTGGACACTGGACTGGGTTTAGTTGGATAGCATACTCTCAAGATTACCAACCCTAACTTTAGTAGTTAGGGTTTCCTGTTTCTCCTACTGTCCAATTTCTGCCTGTAGTGAGAAAATGATGCAAAGAAGTTTTGACTACTAAACTGGGATATTAAAATGGATGCAGTGAACTGTTCTGAATAATATCACTGTCAGTCTGCTATTACTCTCTGTAGTCATCAACTGCCTCAGTATGTCACTGCTTTTAACAGTGCACAGATTTTTTTTACCACGTTTTCAAGCAGTTGCTTTCACGACACAGATTTACCACGGCCGTTTGAGCAATTGAACTGTAAATTGTAATATTTTACTAGCGTAAAATGCATATGCACTTAAATTAAACGCCGTTATGTTCAGTCCTCACCCAGCCCCCGCCTCTAATGAACAGCTGCGCTGCCTGGAGGTAGTTTAGAGCGACGGTAAATGACAAATTGACCATTAGCAGTCAACCATAGTAAAAAGCTTGGTTGTCTCATGATGAACTGTATTTTGGTCCTTTCACAGGCATTGTTTTAAGAAAGGAGAAAAGAAAAGCTAAAGCCACACCAAATGTGTACATCTCTGGGTGGTTCATTTCTCCGGGCTCGGTGGCAGCGTTGTTTTTGATGCTCTCCGGCGAATGATAGCTTATTTTATTACGAGACAACAGCACGACAACATTCCTCATGTTGACAGGACTCCACATTCACCTCAGCGCTCTGGGGGGCTCGGCTCGGCCATTTCTTCCAGAGCTCGGCTCAAGGTCACCGTCTCCACTCGCACAAACGCTTCCTTCCAGTTGTTGTTTGTGCGACTGCAGCCAGATGCGCTAAACTACATTTGGGATGTTTCCCTCCCTCCCTCCTCGCAGGGTGATTGCATGTTATTTTGTGTCGCTGTCATAAGAATAACTGTGACAAAATCCGCCCAGGGGTAAAAAAGAAAAGAAAAAAGTAACAAGACATCACGCCAGAGGAGCCGTGATGCAAACAGCCGGATGGATCCCTGCGAGACGGTCGACCCCGCAGCCACGCAAGCCACTGCATCGGTCAAAAGCATCCCACGGCTAAATCTAAGCACAGATACCCCACGTCGCCATACCCATGAAACCCCACCCTCCCCACAAGAAAAAAAACCGAACAATATTATAGCTCCTCACAAACAGTTGCCGAAAGGATATTAAACATAATTCAATTGCAGAAGAGATTGGACACAGAGATCCCATCGTGTGCGGTGAATAAACGACAGGCTCTGACCAGAAGGCCGGCTCTAGTGCGGCGTTCTAAGGAGGACCGTATAGAAACGGTAGGGAGAAGGACATGCACTGTTTGGGCATTGGTGTGACAAACAATTATCCAGGGTGAATAAGGGATGGAAAGAATGTAAGTAAGAATGAGAGCAAAAAAAAGTTAAGATTAAGAAGAACTTGAATGAGATGGAGAGATGGACCGCTGCAGCACATCACAGCTGGGGATTGGTTGCTTCCGGAGGCTTTGAGTCGGAGGAAAATGTTTGACGTCGCTTTTCAAAACATCCCAATTTACTTTATCAAATTAGTCAAATTTCCGCACGAAATATGAATCCTGGACACTGATTAATAGCACAACCTCAATCATTGCATCTGAGGGATTTGGCCTTTGGCGACATACAGCACAATACATCATAGAGAGATTTATTTTGACATTTTGGGAAATACGCTGATTTGCTTGCCTGGCAAAGGTTGGATGAGGAGATTGATATCACTCTCATGTCTGCTTGGTAAATATGAAGCTTCTGTGGGTGGCCAAAAGCAGGAACACCTAACACACTGTATCACATTCCAATACCTGCAACTATGTCACCAAAAAAATTGCATTTCATTTGGCTCAAGAAAGTGAACACTGACTCATTCACAAGAGGTGGAAGGCGTTGCGTCGGACTGCATTGTGTCACAAAGGCGGCTCTGTAAAGTATGTCCACCCCCTGTATATTTACGCGCTTTAATTGTCGGTTGAATGTGCCCACACATTTGACCAGGTTACTATCCACCTTGCCTCTTTTCTTAGAGATAACAGATTAGATATCATTCCAAGTGGCCAAATTTTCTTTCCTAATTGATGCTCTAGATTAAGCAGATGCGATGCGTATGGATCCTCTGAGCCCAATTTGGCATGCTGGACTGCTTTCACTCTTCGATTGGTGAATGTAATGTTTCTTTCCGGTATAGTGCTCCATTTAATTCAATCAGTGCTCGGCCTGCACATTGGGTTAAGTATTATATGTTGTAGCATTGACTCACTGACTTTTACTAAGTCGGTCCAGGTCGTGCAGTCTCCTCTAAAAAGTTGAACTTTTTCTCTCCGCGCTGCGGGCTCAGCCGGGCTCAGCTCAGCATCTTTTGCTGCAGCGGCAACTCTCTGTTCACCTTGCTTTGCTCTCATCGACTTTGATGTTGAAAAAAAAGAAGTTGTGGAAGTCTGAGAGATGCAGAATGATGTGAACAAGTTCCCCAGGTGACCGGACTGTGAGGAGACGAGGCCCAGGGAAGCCGTTACAAGGCAGAGGTCAGGATGTGAAACTGAAGCCGTCATTATTTTTGAACTTTGGGAAAAAATGATGTGTGACGTTTTACAGTGGCTTGCACTTCTCCTTCACTATTACTTGTTTAACAGAGAACAGAGGAAGCTGGCTTGTTTTGTGGGATTAAAGACCCAGTGGAGTGAAAAGTGCCTCTTCCCAGTTTTAATCCTGTGTCCCTGTGTGAATTGATCATTATTCACTTGGTGGATGCCAAATATGTAGCACAAAATCAGCACCAGAGTACATAAAATCCCTGTCTTTTCACTTCTGTAAAATGGTTTAAAATGTTTGAGGACTCATCTGGCGCTCAAGAGCGTGATAAAAAAATCTGAAATCAAATGAGACTTTTAGCAACTAGCTACTGTTTTAAGTTCCAAAACAATGTGGCTGAGGTCTAATTCATTTAACGGAAACTTTGCAGAGTTCCAACCGGCTCTGTGTCACCGCAGCGCGGTACAGAAAAATCTCAAAGATCCCTTTTCATCTCCCCTACATCCTTCTGATCTAACAACAGGTTTTGGGGGGGGGGGAGTGCTCGGAGAAATCAAATGCACAGGATTTGATTTAAATCCATCTGGTAACTTCACACCGCTAAGATATTCCGTTTCACCGTGAAATACGTCACAGTACACAATCTAAACACACTCTAACTTCCGTCTCACTGGGACTTTAAGAGGATCCCGAATAGACATGACGACAAGAGTTTTTATATATATATATATATATATATATATATACATACAGTATATACTATGTGCTATATGTGCTATAGTTCTTGGTGAGACTCCTATCTATATGAGACACACAGGTCTGGGTGGAGTAAGCTGCAGCATCAATCACCATGTACATAAAACCAAAGACACACCTACAGATGAGTCCCTGTGGCCCATCATATCCTGCACACACCGCAGACTGAAAACCTATCTGACTGAGCAGGACAAGGGACTTCTAACTTTGCATATAAATTAGATTGGGAATTTGTATCAGTTTGTTCTCAATTGTAAGCGTTACCTCTCGGAGTTTATGGAGTAATTGCATGTGGATGGCATGTCTTCACGGGATATTTCTGAGCGGGGTGATGTGCGTGGGGAGTATAAAAATACACATCTGTGAAATTGCTTTCACTCATCATAATTGCACAGACAATATCTGCATCAGGGCTATTTCACTTGTGGTTTTGTCACCATTAAATCTGCAACTGAGTACATTATATCGTTATCATGTACTCATCTCCGTTTGATTTTTTAAATCATTTTTATGTTCATAGATAATCAAGTGGGTAACGCAAGGTGCAGAATGTCGCGTCTTATGCATGTCAAAAAACAATTCAGGGCCAATGCTACCTCCAACTTGATACATTGCCACCAACTACTGCTACTTTTGTATAAAACAAGAACAACACATAAAGAAAGCACTTTATAATGACAAATATTCAGTATGGACTTTAAAAACATATATATATATATATGATAATATTCCACCACTACAATAAACAGATATGCTAAAAAGGCCACAACCATAGTAAAACATGTCACTTTATATTTCTGTTGAATGTGGAAAAAGAAATGAAATATTCAAACTGTGTGTGACATGACATGATTCTAACTTTCCAGTCCATTGAATGTTTCTCAATATGTACTTGGTTTCGAATATCTTATTGAATCACCTATAATTGTCTTCAAAATACCGTCTCATTTCCAGTATAAATGTTTAAATATATATATATATATATATATATATATATATATATATATATATATATATATATATATATATTTATTATCAACTGGCTGTATCTCCTAATATTTTGGAGACGCATTTATCCCATTGACCAAATAGTAAAGTATATATTCATTTACACTGAGCCATTACATCAACTTTATGATATTGCAATACTCCTATAGCAAATGTCATCTCATTACATTGCTTTTTAATATTTTAGCAACCAGTGGCTATATGTTTGGACATGTATGTAATGGAAACACCATGGCCATTGCATCAGTTGCGTGGGTGTACCTCTGGTGTATACTTTCAGAAAGCTACACTCCTGAATTAGCATCAAATAGCACCCCATGTCCCAAAAGTTCCTCCCAGTTCATTATGTAATATTAAACTCAGCTGTGGATTGTGTTGAGGCAGATTGCCACCTTCGTTCTCTCTCTCCTCCACCCCTCAGCTAGCAAGCTACTAGTGCCGAAGCTAAGCTAATGATGGAAACTTCCAAGATATGAACAAATCAGAGGTGCCATTTCCAACACCGTGTGTGTGTGTGAATCCTATATCGAACTCAGTGTAATCTCATTACAGCATGTCACATGATAATAATCTCTCAACATGTCCATCATTTGAGTGCGGGGGGTCTGTATGGGGGTTACACACTGGCTCCCAATTGTGTATATCATTGATTTCACTCTAGAAGCAATGATAATAATGATTTAAAGAATTCAAATCAACTCATCTGTACTGGCCTTGGGGCAGTGATGGATTATTTATTTTTTTACCCCCTTACTGGCAGAAAATTAATGAAATATGTGATGTCTTACAGATGCTTCCATTATGTGAGATATCACCTTTTTTTTCACCTCCATTTCACAGGTGTCAGGTGTCCTATGGGAGCTATCCACAGCTCTCATTAGAAACCCTGTTGTGACCCTGCCTTAGGGCGCGGTGTGTGTGTAGACATGTCAACTGTAGCCATGCATTACTTAAAGAATCACTAGGCCTCTGACAGTCAGCCAGGCTGGGTCCAGAGGGCCCTGGACATCCGCAGACTCCACCAGCCTTCAGCTGTTCAATTCCCTCCGCATCAGCACACCGGTCAATACGGCTCTCCATCGATAGGACACTGAGGAGAGAGGGATTGGGTTTTCATCCCCTCAACTACCTGCTAGTACTGACAGCGGTCAGCGTCTTCAAAGATAAAAATCTAAATTACACCAAAATATCCAACAATAATATGCTACGACGAAAAACAACAGACATCAGCCCACGAATTAGCCGCAGGTGCAATTACTCGTATAGGCAATTGCCCCATGGCGCCGATCGAATCTGCAATTGATCATCACCGATCGTGAGCAGACTAACAGCGGAGGAGTATCTCTCGTAACAAGATGAGCAACTGTTTACGTGCCTCGAACTGACTGAACCAATTAGGGCCGAGCCGTCTTCGCCTTCAGTCAACAATCCACACACACCTCTTTTTTAGAAGAATTTAAGAAAACATCTTGTTTTGCGTTTTTGCTCCTTTCCCCTCATGTGGCGCTTTGGTATGGAGAGAAGTGCTGTGATTGCAGTGTTGTGCCTCACTTAAAATGTGTCTGGGTTGCGAGGTGAATCTATTAAACAAAAAAAGAAAAGAAAAAAAACCTGACTTGCTATGAGCAGTGTCTTGGTGTACACACACACACACACACACACACACACACACACAGTGCAACTGATTGAAGGAGAATGCCACTGATGGAAAATGTGCCAACTGCTGAAGGAAGAAAGCAGTAGATAAAATGGGAAAGATGAATATCCCATCAGCCCCAGGCATGGGATTTAATTTTCCTCTATGAGCATTTCTACTTCAGTTTGGGAAATTGTTCATTTATATTCCCACAGCAGGTGGAAAAGTGAAAAGGCTTGTGTGCACACAGGTGTGTGTGTGCGTGTGTGTGTGTATCTGTGTGTGTGTCAGAGAGAGGCAGAGACCGCGAGTGCATAACTAACCACACACCGCGCCCGGAACAACGATTTGCGGCGGCGATACAGTTGTTACTCAGTTAAATGATTCGGCAGTAACAGGATAAACAGAAAAACAAAACAAGTATCAAAGTGACAAGTCGGCACCGCAGCCGGTGGAAAACCGACGGAAACTGACAGGTAGATTAACGCCGTCCCACATGGCCGTTTAGCGCCAAAGAATAGCGCGGCCATATTAATCACGGCTCTTGATTGATCGCCACTCTCCCGGTCGACATCTCCATCATGCGTCACAAACTGCGCTCACGCGCGTGCAATCACTCCAGCCGCAGCAGCTTTCGGTTTCATCACTGCATGTCTCGCCTCGGCGTGCCCGTGACCTACTCTGTCTGTCTGCACAACGTAACGCAGCGTCTGTGCACAATGCTGCAGATACACACACACACACACACACACACACACACACAGCGTGTTCAATCATGTCCTTGTCGGCTTGTTGCTCATAAATAGACATCAGGTCTAGGTGGGCTCTAGTGTGCGGCGCAGTTGGAAACAATATCTTCAGCCGCGCACGGTGACATTAAGATCACTTGACAACAACACGCAAATACTCCCACGAGGTAGAGCAGGAAAGCATATTTGCATTGACTCGACTGCTCAGCTGTAATACCTTTGAAAGCTTTAGGGCCCTGCTGGGAGGCAGACATGCTCAGTGTAGGTTTGAGATAATGACCTTGTTTATACTATTTAAAACGATTTTTCTGCACTGCTTGGAATATAATTCCCACTTTGAACACCACCAGCAAGGGGTTAATATACAGCATGTGTTACTGCTCATATTCATTTTTGTCCTGATACTCAGTGTTGAAGGTGGTGAGAGTTTGCAGCACAGAAAATCTGAATAATTAACGAGAATTGAGCAATAGAAGACCCCCGTCTAGACACCAATGAGCTGTTAGGCGTCGTAACGTGCGACTTTCAAACTCAAAAACAAGCGGCGATGTACGCAGGCGATCGGTTCGAATTCGTCGCATAATACACTTCATACAATCTTCTCAAAAACAAAATGAAACTCACTAAGCTGTCTGCCTGCATAGCAGCGGCTGAATCGCAGCGATGGATCAGCAGTGTAATGGTAGTTGATGGCCAAACAGACCATCCCAAAAACAATAAAAGTGTGTGAACTGTGAGTAAATAAAGGATTCCTGACCATCTTTACTGCTATTTCTGCATCCTCTTATCTTGAATAAGTAAACCAGCCATTTTGAAGAAATACACATGTTTAATACTTTATGAATTAGACCAAATAAATACATTTAGGTGGAGTTAACGGGATATCTATTTATTTTCATTGGTTAAACAGAATGTTTGACTTTCATATTTGATTCAATGTTACAAGCAGGCTCAATGGGGCTCAAAGGCGTACTGCAGATATTAATGTTGAATAAAAGACTACGGAAGACGTTTGTGACCCTAATAAAATCCCCTGCTACCCAACTGTGGGTCCCAACCCAGTCTTTTGGAATGACATAAAGATTACAGCATTAGAAGAAGCCTTAATGACATAAAAACTTCAATGAAAAACATGTATGCTATTTGAACCTGCTATTGGATATGATGTATGCTCTATGAAGGTTTTACTAGCAAAAACTGAATATATAGTGTGTGAAAAAAACTGCATGAGATTATACCATTTAGTGTGCAAATGCAAAAATATGTTTGCATGAACATTGGCGGGACTGCAAATTGTCATGTAGAGCAGACGTGCATTGCAAGAAATAATTAGTTTGAATAAATTATATACACTATTCGGTCACAGCAGTAGAAAACATGGTGAGAATTTGGATATTTGCTTCACAGTCTCATCAAAAATCTGATGTCTAAAGTGTATGGACATTGTACTTATGTTCAGATGAAAGGTCTCTTTGAGCAGCAGTGGGTCAGAGTGGAGGATCACTGATCTGGGTTTGGAGAAAAAAAGATTAGAAAAACATCTCCTCTTTTTAAGACGCATAATTGGTCTCTGCATCTTCTGATTCCGATTCAAGTGATGCCCTCGGCCGTGGCTCCCGAGAGAGAGTGACTCCCGGGGAGCCGGGCTAATCAGATCGCTTCGTTCTAAATTAGACCTCCAGGGAATAAAAATGCCCAAACAAACTGAAACATTAAGTGTGTTTCTTCCAACAAGGAGCGACGAGGAAGATTCCCCCTAAAGTTGGCCTCGTCTCCAGCTCGCCTCTCTCTTATCTTGTCATGGAAATGTTTTTGGTACATTCTTGTCCTCCTGTAATCCCGCTTCTTTTTGCTACCTCCTTAAAATACAAGCCCTGTCTTGTCGGGCACAAACAGAGCAGCTCCAGGAGGTCCGGCAACAACAGACCACGCTCCAATCAGCTGGCTGTCATTCTGCGGCCGATAGTAACTTGAGAAGTCGGCTTTCCACAACGCCGCTGAGCACTGATACCCAGCCGTCCCCACTCAGGCATAAAAGGTGTAATTAACTGTTACAAATTGCAAGATCCTGTTTCTAATTATGTATGATTTTTTGCCCCCCAAAACAATGGCTTACATATTAAAGAGGGAACTTGCCATTGTAATGCATATATTAATGATGTCCAAAAGTTACTTTTTAGTTAGATTTTATGCAGAACTTTGCTAAGTAGCTTTGTTAATCACGAGGGATCCTTGACAACATGCAATTTGAATGAGATTTACTAATGAGAGAGAGGTGGGCCTCTGCACCGCAAAGGACCTTCAAAGACGGAATTAACAAGGCAAGCTCATGAGCTGCATTAACTAATGTGGATAAATAATACATAACCTATGGAAACTTCATCTGTTGATCTTTACGTTTGTCCAGAACTGCAGTCATTCCTTTGATGCATGTACAACATGCAGCATTAACATTGTGGTGAGATTACCGAGCGAGAGCGGCACTGAAATTAAACTTCAGTCCTCATCAGCACTATAATGTGATATTATGGACACAATTTCAGCGTTATCAGCAGTAATTTACAGTTTAAGCATGTAGTCGCCATGGGGGACGGGGGAGGTCACATGGAAATTTGACCCCTCCAATGTTTGCAATGACCAACTGTGTTGTTGGTCAAAACACACATGCTAGCGAGTGGTATTCTGGGTGTGTGTTTGCACTCTTTTATGTGCAAGGCAACATCAGGCTTGACCACTAGACTTGCTTTCCTAACTAACTAAATGTAACAGAAAAATAAATAAATATAAGTTTACTGGATTTTTATTCACGATTAAAATAACCAGCAAAAAAATCTTCAATGTAAGAAATAACTGTAATTCAAGTGTAAACCTTTTTAATGCAACAACACATCGTAAACAGGAATTTAAATTATTTAATTATTTATTTAGTATGTATTATTATATTAGCATCGAATTTAATTTAATAGCTCTGCCACATTGTCACCGAAACAGGCAGCCATGTAAGTCGGTATTGCCCCAATATCAGTATCATATCGGTGCTACTGGTTCTCACGCAGACACATTCTACATGTAATTCTAATGTGCTCATGGGTGTTCATTACTTTAACCTCAAAGGATGTCAATAACTACAAAATAAATACAAAGTTGCGCCCCTATCAATTTGCTATGTACCGAGAACATCATGTGATCACCTAATTGTAGGTAAAGCACAATAAGCGATATAACATGGTCCAGAGCTGATTTGGAATCAGCCTTATCATTCGTTGGACGTCAACTATGTCAAGAATATATTGTAGAACTAATGATCCAATTACATGTCTGCCGAAATCTCGGCAGACGGATACTGTTGCCACTCTCAGCCTTTCATGAACTCCTTGTGACTATTTCACGACTCTCAGAAGAGTGTCAACTTTGGTATCATTATCCCAAAGTTCTGTTGGATCTATAATCTCATGTCCTGTTATGAAAGCATGGATAAAAGACACTGGTCTGTAGTGGGAGTTCTTTGAAATCACCTTGGTGAACTATTGTGAACCATTGCACAGACATCCGGCACATACTTAATAAACAAGTTGAAACGGTAGTCGCTCTGGATTTGAATGTAAAATACAGTAGTTTTCCCTAGAATATGATAATTATGAAGTCTTTGCACAATTATTTTGTTTTACTCATTTGGAAATGTTTTGGCTGCAGCAGAACCAGCTGTAACACAAATATCATCACTTCATTAAGTTCATGTCATTTTCACCAACTCGTGAGAAAATATTTGGCTCTGCTAAATTCTATTCGCTAACTTTAGTGCAGTGTACCAACAATCTGCACCCAACCCGAATCAAGAGGTTATACTTGCCTAAACCTGACTAGCAAATACTGGATACTAAATACTAGAAATTGTCTTTGGAATTGTCAAATAGTTTGTTTTGGAATACACTGACAAGCAGTAGCTGCTTTCTGAATTGCATAATTTACTCTTAGGGCATACCGCTGCTTCCCTTACAAAGTACATACTGTGGCAGGCAGTATGCCTTCAATTGGGACATGCCACTTCCTCATAACATTGCTCTTTGAACTTTGACCCTCTTGCTCTTACTTCCACAGCACAGAGGATTGTGGGCCAGAATGACCAGAACAGCATGCTGACTTGCATACTGCAAAATGCAACCGGATATTGCTGGCATACTGCATTTGACATACTAAGTATTGGGACATACTAAATAATATGGTGGTATGAGTATTGGAACACAGTATTTTGTGCCCCCATTATGAGGACTTGTGCAGATTAAAACGCTGCAAACCTTTGACAAGACAAGCTGCTACAAGGATAAAAAGGGGGACACCCCCTGTACCGTGTCTCTCTAACCGCTAGGCATCTGTGCCGCCAACATTGGCACACTTCCTACAAACCTCCCGGTCCTGCAGATCTACAGACACCAACCGCTGAGTTTCCGTGTGTCGTGGAGGTCAGGACAATGCCTCGGAGGTTACATCTTAAATATTTGGGAAATTGGCCTTGCTGCTCCTTGCATAATTTACATCACGACCGGGGAGAGGACAGTTATAGGGAAGAAGATGAAAAGGTACGGCAGCGCTTCAAAAAAAATATCCATAATCTCAAAGCTAACAGTGGTGGTCAGAGACTGCTTGAGCACCTTGATCGTCATAATACTTTCCTTTTTTTCTCCCAGAATCAGTGACTACGACGCTCGCTCCCCCGAGTGTTCGAGGGAAACCAGGTTTGATATGATAATTCTGCAGCTCAGCTCTCCACTCTGCCATATGCCTGACCTCTCTGTGGGGAGAGGAGTGCAGCTGGCTCTTCTCACTATTAATCAGCCTGATGGGGGAGGTGGAGGGTGGCGGCGTTGGGATGGGGAGGCACTAGCTGGAACCGGATGCGGGCCAACATTGCATTACACACACGCAACAGACTTCTACATGTACGAAAAAAAAGAAAAGAAAAACAGCTGGCTCAGCATCCTCCTGTTCTCCTTCCTCGCCCTCTTCCCTCCTCCGTCGCTCCTCGCCTCCTGCTCTTCCCCCCACCTCCTTCCTCCTTCCATTTAAAAGCCTCCAACATCCATCACCCCCTCAGCCCAAATACACTCAGCACGGAGAGAGCAGCGGTGAGGGTCCAGCAGGGCGAGTCCACAAAATGGACAAAATATGAGGATATCAGGAGCAGCTAGTGTCTCCATCAATCAGCTTGCTCAGGTGAATCCAGGTGAAAGCTCTGATCCCTGATTGATTTACCTACTGGATCCACTTCAGTCATGGCGGCGAGATGGAGATGAAGGAGAATAGACAGTCCAAAGGGAGCGGTATAAACCTCGAGGAAATGGAGATATGGATTGCGCAGAGATGTTTTGAAAAGCAAAAACGAAATGCGCACATAGGAGGAAATGTATCAAATAGAGTGAAGTAACAAATCAATGAATAAAAGAATATCAGCACCACAAAAATAAATTGTCAATAAAATCCCAGCTCATTTGAATATTGATTTATTCGTACTGGGTTGGTGTCCAATAAGAAAAGCCACCAAACAAGTGTGACCCGGTGATACTGCACAAGACCTAGAATAAGCTGGAGCCGGAGAGTATTATACCGAAAATATAGATTTTATTGAAAAAACGTGAAATTAAAAAAAACTTGTATCCACTCAATAAGTGAGTTGCAATAGAAGGCCTAAATGCAGATCATAATTGAGGAGGGAGGGAGTAAATTATACAATTAATACATAAATCAAAACAAATGAACAAGCAAAGAAAATAAATAATGTGGGGCGAGACTGCACCATCAGGGAGGTCGGTGTAGAGCTATGCATATGAAAAGAGTCACAATATATGTAGTCAGATTATGAATAAACCAGCACTGCACACGAACCAAATCAAATTTACCTACTCACAGCACATTAAGGTGACTCAAACCACACAATAAAATACACTAGATGCCTACTCTACCACTCGGTCCCCCCTCCAGCACAGAGCAAAGCCCCACAAGGAAAATAAAACAGAAAACGGCCCATTCAATTGATTAGTTAAAAGGCACACTACAATCTAAGTAGTCTGGGGAAAACAGTGGTTTGGCTCCTCTAGTGTCTTTGTTTAAAAAAAAGAAAAGAAAGGAGAATGCATTCATATACAAAACGAAACTTTACAAAAACGTTTTATAAAACTTACAATGTAAAAGTAAATAATCTACCTTGCTAGACTGGCACAGCCCCCTCCCCCAGTTGAAGACATGCAGGTGACTGGAATCTATATTATAAAGAAACATGTTAATATTGTATTAAGGGGGCTAAAAACCTATTTAAAAACATCTGTTCTGCTCTAGCACACCTCACTTCTTGGCTGATGTGCCTAAGCAATCCCTCCAAGTTTTAGTCCCACACCAAACGTGAAGAATCTAACAAATACCACATTTTCAACAATTATCGCACAAACCTTTAATTTAGTACTATGAACTAAAATGAATATATCGTGGTTCTACACCTTCACTATCAGAATCATGCTTTTAAACATATTTATAAAAAGAGCCTACAAACTCAGTCACCAAACGAACGCTGGCCTCAGCTGCTCTCTCTCAAGTGTGTCTCAGTTCAGGAGGAAAGGCCCAGGTGAGCTTCCCACCCCCTTTTATAGACTCTCCCCCTTTGCCTGGGTCCTGATGGTAGGCTGCCTGTTACCTGCCTTCCCACACAAGGATTTACTTATTGTAATGTCGGCACTTCCGTAAGATAAGTAAGGTTCGACTGAGCTTCAGAGTTGGAATAACAGTAATGAATGTCGAAGAATAGCGTCAACGTTTTGCTGAAAGACTGTAAATACTACTTAAAGAACTCAAAAAATAAATAGCATAAACATAGCGTTTGTGTCAGTTTCTTGCCATCCCCTGCCATTTGCTTTTCAAAAGCATGAGATTGCAAAATCACGGTTATTGCCAAAGCCCAAATTTGTAACATTTTTGGAATAAATCTCATGATTTTGAAAAGTATTTAGATGTTTATTTAGACTCGTTATTTTTTCCCATCTTTGAAATATTGTCACCGTCAGTAATTACCAATATCTGCAACAACTAGGAGGCCAACCACAGTCTGAGTAGTATTGCTCAACTCGCATGGAATAATGCATGAGCACTTAAATTGAGTTTTCCACTGTTCCATTGTGCCAACATGTTGTGAACGCTCATGTTGTTTTTTTGTATGCTGGTGTATTAGCAACCATCTGCTTCTCCTTTTCTGATGCCATTTCCAGTTCAGGTTGGTCCCAGTCAGTGCATAAAAGCTGGTTTAACATCTCACCCACACGGTGAAGCATTATGGGCACGTTTAAGCTCCTCTAGCATTATCAGTGTTGTCATTTGTCGCAAGCTAGTCATCTTGTTACGTCTGAGTATCTGTACAATACACCCGAGGACGGCCTTGAATAGGCCGGGTGGCTATAAAGCAGCTGCCACAGCGTCCGTATGGATGAAAGAGAAATGCAGAAAAACAGGAATGTCAGAGCATGAGCAGCTCCGTTTCAAAATGAGGATTGAAATTGAACAGCAATTTACATTTAGAGTCCCTTGCTGTGTTTTTTTTTCTGTTTTGTTTAATAAAGCTTCCTCACAGCAACACCCAGGCTCAGACGGCCTCAAAATGAGATTCGGGTAACTCTTCAGTTCATATCGCTCAGACAAGACCGACAGAGACACAGGGCAGAGGGCTCTTAGAAAAGCTCCCCTGTGTTTTAGTATTGGAAATATTTGCTTTGAGAAGGTCTCTTTTAACGGGGAGGGAGCAGCATCAGCCTCGGGGGAACACAGCATGATGACAAACAGATGGTCTGCTGCGATTTGTGTCTCTCTGGTCGGTGTGGAGATACCACAGCTTGGTTTTAGATAGCAGGGGATGTTAGTCTGTTGTGGGTTTTATCTTGTTACGCCTGACTTTTTAACATTCATTTTTACCAGGTTTGATTAAAGCCCCGAAAACACTTTTCACACCGGGATCCTACTTGAACACTATTTTCTGCCAACAGTTTTGGTTATTTCACATCTCATCTCGCATGTCTGAGCACCTTTGCGCGGTTTTCCGTGGCCTACAATCAAATGCTTCCTCTGTTTTTTTTGGCCGTTTTACACTGTTCCCTGCGGTCTCTTTTTTGTTTGTCTTAGATTCAAATCCGTGTTACCATTTGCTCTTGCATCAGATCTTTTTTTTTAAAGAAATCTCATGAAATCACATGAAATCATGTAATCGAAGCCGAATCACCTTCAGGAATGTCATCGTCTCCCCAAAGGTGGCACGTGGCCGCGGAGGAATCGGAGGGATGGACACATTGCACAAGCGTACGGACACGGTTAGGATTCCTCTCAGGGAACGGAATATGAAATATTAACCTTGTTGGCTGAAGCTAATTGGCTGAAGCTTCTGAGAAGATGAGAGGTGAGGTTGAGAAAGCACTTTGAACACGGCGAGGAGGAAAATAAGCAGGCGACATTCCTCAGAGGGTGCGCTTACGCCAGGACGCTCCGCCTGTGAATACGAGAGGTCACATTTAATGACATTTTGTTTCCGGGTTTTTTCTAGCAGTTCCTGCTCTTCATTCAGTAGGCTGCTGCAGATACGTCAGCGTCACTATACCTGTACCTCCTGTGTCTGGTAGCGGGCCTACTAACCTACAGAAAAATACACAATAATAAGGTAAAGATACTGGATGTGAAACAGTTAGAGAACACGCTCACACCTGTACTTTCTCTCTGTGAACATAAACCCACACACGGCCAAAGTTTGACGGTAAACACGACGCCCACTCGCGCTCGGTTCATTAATTGAATTCCTTGCTCCGCATCCACATTTTAATTTTTGTACTCCTCTTTTTGATGCGTCATCTTCATTTTGATTCTGTGGAGGTTTATCTGCCTCTCAGGGTTTTCTGTCTAACTGAGGAGTTTGAATGTCTTCACTTTTCTCTCCTCAGGTTTTTTTGTCATTTTGAAAGACAAGAAAATAAATAAATAGCTGTCTTAAAGTTTCTCTTTTAAATGTTTAGACGCCGTGTTTTTGTTACAGTATAACAGGAAACTCTATTGCCTCACGGCACTGTGGCTTGACTTAAAGTCAAGCCACAGTTTAATTGACATAGATGGAAGAACCTTAGGTAAATATAGGCTCAACGCCTTACATTTAATTGAATCCTTCCTTTTTTTTCTCGAGACAAAAAACCCTCGGCAGCACCATTTATTTATTGTCCTTCACTCCTTCACCGTGAATTATTACGGGGGGGAAGAAGGGAGCCATTAATTAGACAGGGATGTAAGATGTCTCAATGCCAGCCATTTGTCTTGCAAGTGATTACTTAGAGAAAATCTTTTTTTCCTTTGACATGTGGCTGAAAGCCACCGTATTCTCAGGTAGATGTACAGGAACGAAGATAAAAGGAGCGCGGCGCATCATTCAAAGACACAGAGACACAAGGCCGAGATTCAGCTTAGCCACAGTGGCCATTTACATTACATTTTCACTAACAAAAGCTCTGTTACAGGGAGCACGTCATTGGGTCGGCATTGTGTATTGATTCAGGTGAAATGTGAACTCTTTTGAGTTTCTCCACATTTTTTGTAGAAGACCCACCAGGAATCCTTCTTGAAAACCACTTGCCTCCCAGACTTTTAAAATAAAAAACACCTCTCGACTGTATTTGAAGTCATTACAATGTGGAAATGCAACATACATACGATAAATAATATCGTTATCTTCTAGTGCAGCATATGATCATGAAATTATGATGAATTAGTGGCTTCATGCGTTCACAGGAGAAAAACAAGAATCTTAACTCTAAATAAGTAAATACATTTCCTGTTTTATATAATTCAACAGGAACGACTGGATTTTAAAATAGGAACGATCAGATAAAATAAAATGTTTACAAACTCACTTATTTTAGACAGTTTGACATCCACGTCTCTTGCCAGGCTGTAGTATGATTACAAAGACAAAAGAACAAAAAATAACATAATGCAATGGAGCAATCATGACCTTTTAAAAAAGAAGTTGCTAGGGAAGCAACAATACCAATATCGGATACTGGGCCGATACTGTATCGGGTATCACTGATAATGGGGCCAATCTACTCAATTAAATTCTATGTTTACCAACAAATGTTATTTCTCAGATCACGTGCATAATACCATCAACAGTGCGGCAGCACAATGACAGAGCCAGGACGTCTGGGTGTAAAAACCTAGAACCTCAACTCATGGGTGGAAGTCAGCACTTTCAGCTGGAGATGATGGTTTCATATCAAATGTTCCTGAGTCTGTGTCTCTGACTTTGTGTGTTCATGAATAAACCCCTTTGCTGGCCTGGAATGGGCTTTTCAGCAATGATTAGAGCGCGGGCATGGCTACAGAGCGGGGTCGTTCTAAACATACTAATCCATTGGGCTCTCACACACAAGCGCGATGTGTAGTACACAACAAGGCTGAGAAGCAATGCAGAGTTGGCTGCGTCATGTGCTAGATATTTAGGATTCCAGCCGAGCTGAATGCGCTCGATTCCTCTACAGTAAAATTCCTTTTTACTAATAAATCACCGATTCACTAATAGATGCCATTATTATCTCCCCTCATATGTCTACGTACTGTATGTCGGTCTCTACCTTGGTTTTTTTCCCCTCTCTATCCTCTTTTTCACTCTGTGTGCATCTCTCTCCCTCTGGTTGCTGTATTGCTATCAGCACCAAGTCAGAAATGCTCCCGTTATTGATGCACACCAATGCACAGCCTCTGACAGGAGCAGACAGCATGAAAAGAGAAGCTGCTGAAATAAATACATATGTAATGAGGGGAAAAGGGGCCGCCAAATGGGTTGCCAATTTGTGTTTGTCAAAGGCTGAGCTGGGGTCGCATTGACTTACAGATCCATAATGGAGCCACTTCGTATGTCATTTAGAGGGGTCTTCACAAGCCGTCACACGCTCCCCACCGGCGCAGTCTCTTTGGAGAGGTACTAGATTAGAGGGGCGCCCAGTTTTCTTCATTATAGAAAATTGTTTTGTCCAAACGGAGACTCGAAGTCACTCCGGCTGTCTACGTGGGGGTAAATTGCTTGCCATCTCTGCCGACGGCTTTGCAAAGTTAAAACATACAAGCAGGAACTGCCGAGTCGAGCATTTCAACAGCAATTTCTGCTCCGTGCAAAAGTAGAGTAACTGCACTCACACTAAGCCATTAGTGTGTGCCATTTCCGGGTGGATTGCAGTGCATTGCAGCCACAAATGTCCAGACGTATAGTTCTATCTTTATCTCCTTATGTCTTGGTCACAGTGCGGTTGCACCCAAGAGTGGAAAACAAAGTTATTTAATTAATCTTTCACACCCTCACATTAGTTAAAAGTCGTCAGCTCTAAAGAAAGGTCAGGCTCCAAACATTATCATCCTGGTATAGGATAATAATAAAAAAACACTGTGGCTTGTTTCTTGCGTCTTTGGTGGAGCTAAGCTCAGGATACAGTGATAATGCTTTGGCTAAATAGACAGCGGAAGGAGAGGAGAATGCTGGCCAAAGTAGCCGGCCAAAGGCAGGCTGAATCACACAGTCTACAACCGAAGAGTCAGACTAGTCAAACTATCCGTTTCATTATGTCCGTGCTTGTTAGCTAATATAGCTACATCATTACAGCATTTAAATCTACCTATGCCCCATGGTCATAGGTAGACACATGGTGTCTGTGCCGCTAAATAGGGCCGGCAGGTGTTTTGCCACACTTTTGAGTGTCGCCATTTGTAATTTTACATCCATTCTTGAGGCCAGATGACACATGTTACAACCTAGTTCAATGCTAGCACCGTTTGGGACCTGCCATAAAGCATAAATCTTGTTTTTGAGTGTAGAATGGGCTCATTGCTGCCCCTTGTAGGTATAAACACCTACTGCAACTGTGGTTCTCACCAAGCGTCAGCAGTGGGTGTTTTCTGCCCTCCAGGCCATTTGTTCAGTGTTTCCTTGTTGAGAATGTAGTATATCGCCAGCACTTACATGTAGTGTATATTCAAGGTCGTGTTAAAGCGCTTTGAGTGGTCGGAAGACTACAAAAGCGCTTTACAAGCACAAGACAATTTACCATTCATGCTGCTTTACCATTTAGCCCTGTTAAAGCGCCGAAGGTTTTTTTGGCTTTACATTCCACAGACTCAGATCTCAAGGAAAAGACACGGAAAAATGCTGCGATCGTGTTTACCGCTGAGCTGCATTCAGCTGTGGAAATTGTTGCATGACTGTTTCCTCCACACTATTTCCTCACTGATTCCATTCATTCAGCGTTATCATGGAGAGGTCATCGTCCCCTTTTGAGCCTTTACAATTACTTATTTTTTACACAGCTCAATCGGATTATTCACAAGCAACTAGTTGAGCTGAGAAAACAGAAAAACAGAGACGTTTTTTTTTTACCGTTTCACTTGAGAATTAAGCCATGGTGCAGCCTTTGCAAAAAGACAATGTGAATATGACAATAGCTACATCTGCACATGATCAAATACTTATGTTGATGCATGGATTTATTAGAGTGGACAGTGATACACACATTGAACCTTTTGAGATTGCCCATTAGCTTCCTCAACCACAATAATCACCAGCATATTTCAGTTGTTTCTCTTTCCCTAAATTCATTCAGTAGTGGTGAGCCAAGACGAGTAAGCAAATTACCAACACTGCCAGAGGAAATTAACATAAAAATGTAAGTCTGCCTAATTGCCCTCTAAAACAAAAATAACTAACTGAAAGGAAAAATTTATTGCTTTTATTATGATAAATTACCCAAAGAAAAGTGGTTTTCGGATTTGTGCTCCTGTTGTAGTCAGATCACAACTGAGACAGATGTGGAACGAGAGCTTAAATTACCTGAAAGTGCTTTTCCATAACCAAAAATACAAGACAAAGTGGATCAAACTGTGTTGGTCTGCTTGTAATACAGCGTAGCTGGTAACATTAACAAAGTTGGGAAGGCCGTGTTTAAGTCAAGCCAATATGGTCCCTAACACATGAAAGAATGATCCCAGTCTCCTCCACACAGTGAGGCATACAGCTTTTTGATTTAACACTGGTATCGGATCGGCACTTGGTTTTGGCCGATACCCAAAGCCCAGATAACGTGACTGGGAAAATCTAAACTGAGCATAGCTAGTCTTATGCAGCCATCAAGTGTATATTCTCGTTTAAAAGCAAGTCAACTTGAATCATTAAAGCGTCGGATGGCTTTTTCCACCATCTCATCACGCTAACATTAGCCTAATTAGGTAGCTAGCTAGCTTTAAATCTGTTAAAAACTGCCCGGTAACCAGATGGCTGTCAGCTATAAATGAGAAGCTGCTTTTGTTCCCTTCTGTTGGACATCAGAGAGCTATTGCTTCAAAAGTTACTAATATAAAGTGGTAAATCTGCCACTTTTATTATTGTAACCTGCATGTTGTGTGAAAGGGCAAAGCCTGACAGGCGTTGCAATGGTAACTGCTTAGCGATGGGTCGACCGACGTCACTCGAGACGGTCCCAGGTATGGGTGGTCTTCCTGTGTCGTCAGCCTGGCTATTGTGACAAGAAGGTATTCATTTATTAATTTTGCAACAGTGACCTACACATTCCCACTCAAAGCCTATTTTTGTTCAAGCTGTCAATATTCACAGCTGATGGAAAGGGCCTCTCAGAAACGCCTCTCACAGACTTGGTGCAAATGAGCCGACGGTGGAGTTGCCAGGGCAACAAGCATCATGATTGCTGATTGACGAACCACAAATCGCAACCCAAACATCAGGAAGTAGCTGGTGCTGGATGCACGCGCACTTGCCAAAGAATCCACGCTCCCCCACCTATCTGCCCACGGCTGCTGCGCATCCCGAGCATCCAAATTGCGTGTTGTTTGTGGAGCAAATGGTAATTTCTCAGAGTAAATACAGTGAGCGACGGTGGGTATTTTTAGCTCGTAGATAATCAGTCAGTCAGAGATACATTATACAGTTTTATACTGCAGCACAGTCCGTCTGGAGATTTGACTGTGCTTGGTTTACAAACAGCCTGCACTTTGCTTCACTGGAGAGCGAATCAGATCCCTGTGGACAGAGCCAAAGAAATATCACGCACACATCCAAGTTCATATTTTAGGCTGTGCAAGAATACCTTACATGATGCCCCCCCCCCCCCTTTCCACTAGCTGTTAGGCAAGAAAAATAGAAAACCCCCAGTAACATTTCCTGCTGACAGTATTACTACTCCCCCCTATTCTCTCTGTCTCTCTCTCTCTCTCTCTCTCTGGCTGTCTGTGTATCTCTCACTCTCCCTCTCTTTTGTGCCTCCCCTGTTCTCTGTCTCCTCTGAATCAGAGAAACGTTGCAGCTTCACTAGAAAGCCATGCGATAATGTACGATCTCACGCCCGTGCCCCCACCACTCGAAGAGACCTTGTCGACTCACACACACACACACACACACACACACGTTAGCACACACACTCCCTGAGAAGTGTACACCTACTTCATACCGCCTCCCTTTCACCCCAGCGTTGTCATGCTATTCATCTTGTACAGGAGCACACGGAGTGCAGTAGAAGAGGGGGTGGGGGTGCATTACAGGAGATCTGGGACCAAACTGTCTTCATTCAGCCTGGATGTAAAGCCCCGGACGCTGGTTAGAGTCCCTGCCTTCCTCTTTGCATGTCTTCCTCCTCGTCTATCTTTGTCTTCCACATCTATCTCTCCCTTTCCTGCCAAAACCGCAAAACTAATGGCAGCAGAGGCCTTTATCTGGCAGGGGAACAGGATCTCATCTACAGAGGTGCCCCAGGCTACAGAAGCCTACAAACACACATGGACATACATTAAGCCTCGCCAATACACTCAAAGAGGAAGGCAAATAGGAATTAAATTCCAAAGTAGCTTCGCAGAGAGACAACGGGGGGGGGGGGGGGGGGGAGGTTTGTTTTCCTCTCCCCCTGCCTTGTTATGCAGCACCTTGGATATCAAAATTAATAAGGAAACATGATTTGCATTACGGTGGTCAGTCAGTGCAAAACAACAAAATAAGTTTGTTGATGATGAGCAGAGACACAGCCTAGCGTCAGCATGTACAACTCGCAGCAATGTGACACAAGTTCCATTCAAATTTAGACATGCCGGGGCTAAAATGATTGGGTCTTTAATTAATTGCATTATCATCAGCAAACACAGTGATTTTCTCCCAGCCGTGAAAGCTCCTGAGAGAAGGCAGATATAATGCAGCCGAGGCCACTCCACTCAGCCACTGCAGGAGGAAATCAACAGGCGCGGGGCTGCCACATAGTCACATTGCCCCCTACTGGCCGAGACAGCGTCGACACCCTGAAAGAGCATTACCCTTGGCACCACATCCAGCAGCAAGAAGCCAAGGGCTGGGCATTTGTGCACACAGCTATGGGACACTCATAGCATCCCTTCAGAGAAGGATTTTGTACCAAGTGGTTGGCAGTCCGTGCAGTGCTCATGCATACTCAATTTCAGGGTTGCATTTGATATAAAACAGCTTTGCATGACAGTGGGATGCGAATGTGTACCATTGAGATGGAAAATATTCAGGCTGCCATGTAAAGCATTAGTGGGCTGTCAGGGGAGGGCTGAGCTGCGGAGGTCCAGCGGTTTACAGTACACGGGCTGATATGGGTTTTGTAAAAGTGTTGTCCAAGACGGAATCTACAGATTTAGGTTTTCCTCAATGACTTAATTAGAACAAAATGCTCTTTTAACTTGACAAGAGCCAAATGATTGCAGTTTAGAGAACAGATTCACAGTTCAACATCAGGACCTGCATGTTATTCTCAGACACACTCTGCTGGCAGGTTTTCTGGAGACAAATGGTGAACTGATCCACAGACACTGAATAATGGAACAACCGCAAGAACACTGCGTTAGCAGCTGCCGGATTTCACTGGGATATCGGGACATTTTGAGACTCGTAGCTGGAAGCTACTGCCATATGAAACTGAGCTGGACTGGATGTCTCAAACTAAAAATCTGTGTCATTACGGAATATATGTTCACCAGCTTTATGCTATGATTACTGTTTGTAATCATTAGAATGGAACAATATTAATTCAGATTTAAAGTGAATTTTCCATTTAACCTCTGCCTCATAGGCTTGGTTTCAAATATAGCGACTGTCCACATTAATGCTACTCGAAACAGGCATGCCAGACAGACTTGTTCTGCTAAAATGAAGCAGTTTGTTGAGAAACAGCAGCGGCGGAATGGGCATATGGTGGAACTGGGCAGAGCATATGTCCATAGTATTCATGCTCGAGTCTATGTCCACAAACATGGCAGACCCAGGCCAACATCCCCGGGCGAAGAGTCTGCTCCCTGCTTCTTTCAAACAACTCCCAAGTGTTAAGAGCGTGCATTGCAATAACAGCCTTTGGAGTGAGAGTATTGTATATTAGAAATGCTAGAAACACAAAGCTAAAATGCAACGTTAACAACCATGACCACATTGTGCATAAGTTCCATGCAACATTACTCACTAGAATAGCTGCAGAAAAGCTGTTTTACTCTGCTCACTACATCCTCCTGAGATCTAAATACAAACTCGGCCAGTAAGGAATATATTTTGTATCGCCGTTAAGGATACGTTAATCTCTACAGGTAAAGAGCAATTTCTGTAAAGTGTCCACTTCAGAGGGATTGGCTCATTTCACCATCTGTTCTCTACAGACAACTAGAAGCATACTGTATGTAGCCCTATGAAGATAAATTAGAAATATGGAGTTGCACTATATTTGCTACAGTGTACATTAGTGATATTAGAAAGTTGTCTTGTGTTTATTAATGTCCTCACTACTAAAGGCTGAAGGAAAGGCAAGGCCCATGGTGGACTTTGTCTTTCTGTACTGACAACTTCTGTTCACATGCAAGGTGTCTTTTATCAATTATAAGAGACCAAAATAAGGAAAGGAAATTTAAACAGGTCGATAATTTTGAATTAGAGAAAAGGAAAGAAAGAGAGATAGAGATGATGAAAGTTGATTTAATGAGCCACCAGAGGTCATTACGATGTTGTAGCGGCATAAGTCATAGAATATAGAACAAGCCAAGTAATGATGTCAAAATATTACATCCAACAGTGAGATGTGCATATGCAAAAGTATGACTAGCAGCCCAGCATGCAATATGAATATAAATCCATTCTAAATCAGTAGCCAGTTTGAGAATAGTAAAACTGGTGTGACATCATTTAAGTGAGAAATCTGGCTCCACCACGTTGTTCTAAATTAAATATATGCTACTCTTTTTATTGTTTGTGTGTTTTTGAGAACACCTGAGTCAGGGTTCAGTAAACATTATGTGACGTTCAAACACAACTGATCGGATTCCACGTAACAATGACAATCTGTGTTGTGTCATGCTTGAAATGTGGCGGGTATATCAAAAGCAGTAATGGCTCAAGTGGTGAACCCTGGGGAACTCCAGAAGTCAAAGAATTTTTTGCCGAACTAGAATAAGACAGAAAAATGTTGGATTTTGAAGATCACTGATTAAAATAACACAAAATAATATACTCATTTAAAATGGAGAGTCTGGCATTGTCTTGTCCATTTGGTTGCATTACTTAATCAGGTTGAGTACAATGGATATCTCATCTGTGATGCTGTGGTTGTATAATTTTATTTTTCTGAGTTAAGGATGCCTCAAAATGCTAGTAAGATGCTGTAAAAACACAGATTTCCTTGTACATCAAAGGAAATATACTATATACTTCATAAAAGTATTTTCGTCTCTGGTGTAGTGAATTTGGAGTATCTTTCCGCCGAGCATACTTCCTAAACATTCCTTAAAGAAGCATTACAATTTCAAATTTTTTTACTTTATGAAGGGAATAATGTCGTACCTACGGATGCACCACTACTGGGCCTCTACTGACTTAAATAGCTGGATCGGATATCGGTGACGATGGGACCGATCTATTCTATTCAGTTCTGTTTACACACTGGAATTGGAATTCCTGTTTAAGTTTTGACCAATTTATTGCTGCATTTAAAAGATTTAATTGCAATTCCTGTTAATTGTGGAGATTTTTTAACAAGTTGCTGTACAATTTATTATTTAAATAATAAATGACAATTCAGTGATGTATTTATTTGTATTATTAGGAATTTTGTCATGTATAATGCTGCTGTGAAACCAAACCCAGCGTCAAGACCTAAGTCATTGTTACTTGTTGTTACTTATCATTATCTATTCATCATTATCATCTCACATCAGTGAGGTTTAGGGTCTCTGTGTCCTTTCAGTAACCCTGTAACAATGAGTAAAACCCAAATACTGAAACCAAAAGTGAGTAAGGCCTTAAGAAAAAGATAGCTGCTTTGCCATGTCTTTGCACATTGTACGGCACAATGGCTCTTTAAACTAGAGTCGTGTCCTGACAACAGTACTTGTTTTTGTGAAACCAACAAAGCTACCAGGATCCAACACCTCCTCCTCCCCGGCTGAAAGAGGAGCACCACTTCCCCTCTGTAGGTTCATTCCAGTCAGCAGGTTCACATGGACACCATCCAACTTCCCTGCAGTCTGTGGGTGGGGGGACCAGAAGGTCTCTGCAGTAATCTGTTACCATTTCCTTTACAATCCAGCAATTAACTTCACCCGGTGACAAAACAAAGATTTTTCTCAATGTAATCTAATTAGGAAGTGATTTTCATTTTGTTAAAAAAAACACCCACAAAGGTCCCCATGGGGATTCAAATGACATGTAATTGAAGTTTAATGAGTCTCTGTGACAATAACGAGCAGCAATGAATATAAATATTTTAATAAGACAATAGCGGCCTGTATGGGTTTAAAATCCTAAGTGTTGCTACAGTTGAACATACAAAAGGTTGAAAAATAGGCATCTGCTAGCAGCAGTGTGAGCTGCTGAGTGGGAGCAGAAGCACACAAGTTTATTCAGGCTCAGTGTCACAGTTCAGCCAAACTCAATGCAAAAACAGATGGTGCACTTAGGAGTAGAGGCGACACAAGGAGACAGATAAGCCACTGCGGCAGCCTTGCACTCTTTTTTTAGAGCGGACTGTAATTATACAGCGAGAGTCGGCTGAGCTCCATGCTATTTGTCAGCTTCACGTTCATATACATCCACACATTTACGCTTGTAGATGCCCAATAACAACCCTGGGCTGCTACTGTCAGCCAGAGAACAGCCTTACTGGAGAATCTGGTGATCAAATGCCTTGAGGGGACACAGAGTGTTTACTTCCCAAGATTAAAGTTCTCCAAACTTGTGGGATTCACACCAGATAGTCGCAAAGTTCCTTCTCCAATCTCTTGATTAGTGATTCCAAAACAGGGGTACTTGTACTCCAGGGGATACTGCTGGAGTTACATGGAGTATTTAATATTGTGTAGCTGAATTAAATTGACAAAATAGAAATAACTATTTGAGCTGACTCATTATGAGTCAGCTGTTACACCCAAACACCTGAAGTTGCAATAGAAACTGCGCGTTGTGATTGAGAATGCGTTTTGCTTGCTGTTTAGAATACTAACAGAAGTTGTAAGTGATGGTTGAAATATAGAAATAAAAGTAATGTATAAATGTTTGAAATCAATAACTAATGGTAATGTACAAATGGTTGAAATATATAAATAAAAGTAATGGATGCATGGTTAAAATATATAACGTATTGGTAAATGGTTGAAATGTCCAATTTCTGCAAAAACATTGACAAATAGCCTTAATTGTAGATAAAATAAATCAAAAAATCTATTCAAATGAGTACATTTTGACCATAGCAGGTGGTGGTGATGAAGTAGAACTTTAGCTTATCTGACAGGGCTGTGGTGGTGCATCTGACAAAAAGGTTTGGGACCCACTGCTCTAGACTGCTTTGCTCTGCCCAGAATGTACTACTGTATATGTTAACTCAAGACCAGGCTCATTTGAATACTATGGCGGAAAGCCAAGAAGTTTCAAAAGAGCCTTTTCAAAAAAAAAAAAAAGAAACATCTCATTCTATATCCCCACCACCTCCTGCCAGGCAGCAGCACCCTCACATGCACTGAACTCAATTAACATGCTGCTGACCCATTTCCCTAGCAATGAGATCAGAGAAGTATCTGACAAATGCATGTCGGGATGTGCCGGGAGGATTGTGGCTTCAAGGAACACACCAAGATCACAGCTCTGACAGGAAGCCTAGTCAGATGCAAATTTCTTACTTTGAGACGGCGAGAAGAAAAAAAAAGTCTTCGACCCTTTGTTTTTCTATAATATACTAAAGTCAAAACTACAGGCTAATCGCTACTTAAATCAATTGGTTAAATCAAACAGTCAGCATGCATACTGATTACCAAGATAATAACTTGCACCGACAGAACCTCTCCTTGTAGAGACAGAAGCAGGCTTCAAAGAGAATCTTTTAGCAGATGAAGCGGTAACGATTTTAGGACGCAAGTCCATTAAAAGCCATTTTCTTTAAAGAGCCGAAGAGAAAGCTCATGGGTCTGAGGAGTCCAGTTCGGCTCCTATCAGCGCCAGTGTGGAAAAACAAGAGCACTGAGCCACTGGGACATTCCTGCGAGCATTATCAACCCTCCTTCACTATTCTAAACCAACATCAATTGCTGTGCCGGCTTGATCCCAGCGGGCCTTGTTAGCGCTATTTAATGGCAAAATGAGCCAACTTCTAAGTCCTGCTCTGGCACCGGGAGCTGGGAGTGCTGGCTGCACTGTTTTGTTAGGTAGTGAATGTAAAAAGATATCACACTAATTACTGAAGGGACACCGGTTTGGGAAGGCTAACCATTTGTACATTTGTTAGCGCATGGTGCCAGTTTGTCTTGGCAGTCATAGAAAGACATTTCCATGAAGATGCTATAGCTATTGCATTAAAACATGAGCGGCATCTGAGGTCATTTGAGCATGCATCACCCATGGTTATTTCTATGGTGTGTGTCAAAAATCAGCAAGATATAAAAGTATTCTCGCAGCTGGTAAAAAATACATCTCCCTAGATTCTCTTGAGTGTTTGTCATCGTTCTGACAGCAGCTCAAGCAGAGGACAGTCATTAAGTCAGCAAACTGCCTCAGTGATATCAGTAACACAGCAACATCCATCTACCCAAAGGTTGCCAACATTAGCCACCATAAGCTACTGGTCAGACCAAGTGGGGCTGTCATGGTAAAACCTCTGACTGGTTGTGTTTTATTACTTACACGCATTACATCTAAGAGAAACACTGAGTCATTACCTCTTTCTACAGTTAAATAGTCTTGCTTTCAACACATCTATAAATACATGACGCGATAATGCGGAGTTTTGCTACAGTTGCAAAACTTTTCAATGAATGGTTGGAGTCGATTTGTGAAGGCACAGGACCAACTACCAGGATTCTTTTGACCCAGAGCAGCGTCTGGCAACATTGTTCTATAGCCTAAGCTACTATAAGCTATCTTATTATCCACGTAATATTGATGTTCTGCGTGATAGTATTCATGAAAAAGCATCGTCTTGCAAATGTATTGCACGAGGAAAAAGAAACGCCCCCGGTGTGTAAAGGCCTTTAGGTTGTGATAAAACAGACACATTTGGTCACTCGAGTTGACAACTACACTCGTTACTGTAAGGAAGGGCAATAAGACCCTCACAATACATCAATACACCTGTTTAACAAGCATAAACATGATGTAAACATGTATAGCGACATTTTAATCTGCTCTGTCAGCAGTCTCTCCTTTACAGCTGCTCGTCTTACACGAGCACAGTGCGCTAGTGACTTGTTACAAAAGAGTGGAAGCTATTTTGTTAAGTTGCCTCTTAGTGAAGTCTCCGAATGACTTGAAGTTCCCTCTACCAAGCAGTGTAACAGTGTTTGTGTCCGGGGACTGTATTGTGATGGGTGGAACGGAAAGAGTGAAGCGGTGATGCGCTGATGTTGACAAGGTTGGAGTAATAGTTGTTGCCGTCTCAGAGCGGACTAAAGGGCCTCCGCGTTATTTTTTTATTACCTTCACAGAGTGCAGGCGCACCATAACCCTCGGCTACTGAACGTTATCGCACATCACAGGCTTTCCTGTGATGCTGCGTGGGCCACCGGGAAAACAATGACTTTACAAACCTTTGGGCAGTGTTAGTGTGTATACTGTTGTTCCTAAGATTGCAGAACCATGATGAGTAACAAGTTAATATACAATAGTTCACAAACATTTTCGTGACACTGAGTTCTATATAGCTGTTACTATCCACCTCTGCTATTACGAGGAAGACAAAGGCGGAGATGGTTGAGAATATAATGAAGATTTAAGGAAGTGAACTCGTTGCTGCCCTTTCCTTTGAGAGGCTGGTTGACATTTCCTCCATTTTGCCAATCGGATCAGCACAAATGTCCTGGGGGTGGAGGCTTCTGCACTTTAGTCAGCTTTAGTTTGAAGGATCCAGCCCCCGAACAGATGCCTTTTTCTTAAATCAGGCAGTTTGTCTTCACAAAGTATGTGTGTGAACTAGGGGGCAAGGGCTATTTATCCTAAAACTCTTATAGACTTGAACTCAAATCACCGTGAACTTTCTCCTCCCTTTGCATCTGCTGTTGACGTCTTTGAGCAAGGCACCTAACCACCAGTTGCACCTGTGCAGCTTCTATAACATTGATTGTACTTGACCGCTCCAAGTTTGACTAGAAATGTAGGAAAAAATAGGGCATTGTGGAAGTGGATCGAAGCAATAATGGCTGTAAAAGAGACTTGAATACTTTTAATAATAAATACATTTAAACATATGTAAACTGTGACTGTTGTCCGTGGCTTAGTAAACTTCAACTGTAAAAATATCAGTGTAGGTTTTTTCATTCCTGCCTCCGTCCCTGGCTTCTCTGTCTGGTGAAACCTGTGGGGAGTCGCGGTGACGCAGGCAAAACGTGTGCCATCACAGCTCAATAAGCAGCGCTGAGGTCATCAGGATCAGCTGATTGGGGGCGTGCACTTTTAAGTAACCAACCAGATTCTGCACCCCGGTTCCTGAAGTCAATCGTATCATTGCTGTCAAACTTTAAATAGTGTTCTCCTCTCTGCTGCTGTCATTTCAGCTTTAAGCAGACGCAACCCTCCTCCACCCCAGTCGCCTCCAGTCAGCATCACAGTCGTGCTCCTGATTCATCATCAGAGTGCAGCAACTCCTTTCACCACCACCACCAGTGTCTGGACTCCAGGGGGGACTAGGCCTATTGGACCTCAGTATCCCTACCCTCGGTGATAGTACTTCAGGATGGAGTCCAATCGCCAAAGACTTTGCACTTTTCATATTTGATGCATGTATAGGTAGATTTTTGTAAAATGTGTTAGCAGATATGGTCACAGAAAGATTATCCTATGAAAAGTAACCAAATCAAAGTTAATACGGATGGAAGTCTTTCCATAGCTGTGATTCGCTGAGGCCCAATACCATGACATAATGTGCATTTACAGGAGCAGGTGAGGAGAGACTGAAGTCCTATTTCCACAAGACTAGTTCTACTTGGACACATAAAGGGGTTTATAACAATTGTGGAGATTACTTTTCAATCGTTTCTGCCGCACAGAACGTTACCCACCGTACTTTGCAGACGAGCCTTGATGACACTATTTCCATGTAAATTGAACTCTTACAATTTCCGTTCTCTTCTCTCTCCACTCTTTTTCAAGTGGTGTTTTTCAAGTCTCCTGCCGTGGTAGGAGGAATTAGGCGGTGGAATCTGGAAAAGGCATTTGACAGGATTCAAAAAACAACATTTTTAAACAAAAGTTTAGTTTTCCACTTTTTCCCTTCAAGTAAACGCAACACTTTCTGTCTCTCTGAACCTGCTGGCCCTTCCAGAATTGAAAAGACACTTTACATTAGAACGCTATGTTGGAGTTTCCTTTTACGAAGTTTCATCAGTGCGGAGTGTGACAACTGAAGAACATCAGGCAAGTCGAACATTACAAGAGGAAGGCCCCACAAGTTTTTCAAATGGGAAGTTGTAATGTCACATTGCTGGTGAATCAAAAAGTATGAAACTGTTTGTGTTAATAATTAAATTACTGCACTGTTATTATGACTAGTATTAAAAATAAATAGCCCGCTGATGAAGGTCACATGGTTTTTCCACTGCATATCAATGCCTGTTACAGAACACCCATAGGCTGAAATCGGGGAGGGAAAGTACTTTATTACCCACCTCCCCTTGTAGTATCTTGATGTTTCTGTCTGAATGAGGACTACCAATCTACAGCCATGCTAACAGCTAATGCTCAGCATGCTAAAAGCTCACAACGCTAATGCTAACATGCTGATATTTAGCTGGCATAATGTTCACCATGTCAACCATCTTAGTTGAGCGTGTTAGCATGCTAACATTTGCTAATATGCACAAAACACAAAGTGGGCTACAACGAAGGTTGACGGCAATGTCTTTACTTTTGCAGGTGTTTATTTGGTCATAAACAAACGCATCGGACAAATAGACATGATGATGGCACTAGATGGAAAAGTTAAGAGATCACCATATCATCCTGAGGGGAACATGGACGTCCGCACCAGATTTAATGGCAACCCATCCAATAGATATTATTAAGATCATTTTAGTCCGGTGTGAAGAGTATTCAAGCCTTTATTCTTGTGTTCTGGTTTGTGCGGGCAATTTGCCAGATGGGCTTGGACTACAGTGTGGTCTTTAAGTGTGGTGGTGGCTTCCTGAACACCGCGTGGACCTTCTAGGCACTGAGAAGTGTGTGTGTGTGTGTGTGTGTGTGAGCGTATTTGTGTGTGCATTAAGGCAGGGTCATCGAGGAGTAATAGGATTGCTCAGCCCCGCTCCCTCTCTCGACACCCTGGCAAAGACAGGCCTCCTAAATCATCCTCACATCGCTGAGCAAGATGGAGGACCTGGCATCGCCTCTTCCCGCCCTCCAACCCGCGCCGCAGCCATGACCGCCTCCCCCCACCGTGGTGCAGATACTGCTCACAGCCGTGATTTCCCTCAAACCTCCAGGAGGACTGGAATAATATCTACTTAGCATTCTGTAAATATCCACTGGGAGAATGTACTCAAGATCATTGCGGCTGTGCCACAGTTACTTTATCCGGGTCCGGCTGCTGATCCTCAACTTCTGCTCTCTGTTCTTGAACTTTTCATCTCATGACTCTTAAAAGGGAAGCAATGTGTGAGGCGAGGGAGAATACTCAGCTGACATTATACATGATTCATGACCTGTACTTGTTCCTATTCAGGGTCATGAAGAGGCGGAAGCCACTTACAGAAATTACACCCTTTTACAGGTAAAGGTTGTACACTTTGAGAATATTGTCTCCTAACCAAGTTACTTTTATATTCAGCATATTAAACTAGTCCAGTAGAATACTTCAGAGAGTTTAATACAGTAAAAACCCCTGACCTAAACTACTAGTGTAAAATATACTCACTTGCTGCTACCAATAACAAAATAATTTCCCTTTTCTGTTCTATTTCTTTGTTTTTATGACACCTATACAGCGTGTTGAAGTTTTTATATCTGTGTGTCTGCAGTCCCAAACCAGAGCTTGGGGTACAACAGTGTGGTCACAGCCCAGAGCACCTATCCCAGGGCATAGAAATAATGGTCAAGTTTTTATTTGTTCTTTTTATCGCAGATGAAAGAGAAAGGTCCCTGAACACCAAAGTTCACCAAGAACAAGATGACCATAACTTGCCAAAGCAGATAAAAGGGAATATGGGGTCAGATCAGTCTCATATTAATGAATGCACACAGGACTCTCAAATGTATTTTGTGTTTTATCTGGAAATGACTCTTCTCAAAAGATATTTTTCCATGCACACAAAAATAGCTACTAGATTAGATTCACAAATATATAACTCGGTCGGCGAAACGAGGGTCGGCCACCGTGGTTTTAGTTTTTAAAGTAATAAAATCACAAACTCCACATCCACCAGCAGTGACGGATCTAATGCAAACACAGTTACAGCAGAAAATACACAATATAACGGGACTCCGCGGTCCGCCATGCTTGCAATAACACGTTCTAAATGCTACAGTAACTTAACAAAACAAGATACAGGCATAACAACTAAATAAACTAATAATAACCTAAACTAAGCCCAGATACCAAGATAACTCTTACTGTGAGAAGCTACTTTTCAATGGGATCGGTCCTCGAGTGGTAGGAAACACTCGGTCGCGCTGCTTCAAGCGTGGCGCAGAATCAACCTCCTCGCTGCAGAGAGGAGGGAAAACTTCGGCGGGGAGAAAAGGGAATGAGTCGTCCTTTTGCCGGCAATGTGTACACTAAAGGTGGGAGAACGGGTCGTAGAAGTTATCCGTTCTCGCACTACGGGATCCAAAAACAAAAATAGGAAAGAAAAAAACACAGTCTGTTCGACCAGCGAATCTAACTCCTGACCTGATAGGATTTGATGAGGCAAGCGCTTCCTTGTAAACCTCCTTTCACCAGCGCGAGTCCAGACGGAAGAGAGAGATTTGAGCTTCGCTCTCGCTTATAAACCCAGGTAGTACAACCAGTGGGGGGTCCCTTCTTGGCCAATGAGGGGGCCCCCCAAGTTCTGGCTGGAACTGGGAGGTGTGGTCATCCTTCTTGGAGCTTGGCCCTATCAGACCCTAGATCAGGCCTTTGTTGAAAGGAAGGAACATGGATGCTTCTTTGTTTGAAAAACACATGTGAGGGTCTTAGCCAGCCCTGAGACCAGAGTCAGATTCCAACACCTCACAGGTTTCAATAGATCGTGGTTATATGGACCCTGGTCCAGCCTCCTGCCGTGGTCCTGCTGACATCTGCTGCTACTATAATTAGTATTAGTAGTCGCATTGCTTGGTATTGCCGATAGCAATTGTTATTCTACTATATCCACTTCTGCTGCTGTCTGACAAATGGTACAGTGGCCGTGTTATGAGGTAGTGCATATTTTGAACCCCTGGTTTCAGGCAGCCTCATGGTTAACCGCTCAAATTTATTTGTCCATCAACTGTCATCATGACCAAAATAGATCTCTCTCCACTGATTGAGCTTAACTGACTGCTGAGCACCGCAGAGGCAGGAGCTGCACGTGTTCATCCACACTGATTACATCATACTGGGCACAAAACCTGCTACAAGAACTATATCCACCATTACGAATAAAAGGATATCCATCAATAATGACGTTCTACTGCCAGAACGTTTGTAATTGTTAAGTGCCTGCAAGAAGCTCTCTTTCTTTCACTAACTCAGTCTGGTGAGCAATGTCCCGAGGCAATAAGCAACTGTAAACGAGGGATTTGCTTGCTTCTGAACTTGATTTTGAGAAAACTCGACAGCCCTACCATTCACTCATGTCTGCATCACATCACTCACCACTTTGGTTCTTTACGGTTAACGGACTGCAAAAAATTAATGTTCTATGTAAAAATACTTTCCATACATTGATCAGCATTCAACAAATAATATTCAGCAAAAGTTTGCCTTATTATCGGTAGTGTTGCCGTGCGCCATTCTGTCATGTAAGATGATCAGTCTTTTTTACCTAGTCTTTCTGCCCAAATTTTGACTTTTTTTTTTTAAAACCAGCCACTTGCAGAAACAAACATGATGTCATCATCAACGCCATAGCAAAACAGAATAGCTACTGACTGCCTGGCAGAAAGAAAATTGGTAGATATCCACATGGGGGGTCAGAAGCGAGCCTCCCCATTCATCCGCCCATACAGAGCAGCTGGAGACAACGGAGGAGTTCGAGAGAGAGGAGCAACGCCTCACAATCAAGCAACACAATCAAGCAAACCTTTATATCCCTGCTGTGATTTGCAAGAAACTCTGGAAGTGACTGTAATTGTATGCCCTGCTTCATTTGTCCATATCATTCTGAGGTATGTTGGTGAAAATGGCTGCGGGCCAGTGTTTTTACCAACATTAAGAGGAATAATTACCTCTTTTCATTTAAAGATGTTGCAACTTGCAAGTCACAGTTTGCCAACAGACAGGATGAGAAATATACATCCTCATGCTACACCCTGTAATACCTCCAGAGAACTGCTTTGACTGCCATTTTATATTTCATAAAATATAAATAAAAAAAAATAAAAAATGATATTTAATTATCTCTTTTCTGTTGCTGCTGTCCGAGGTCAATCTGAAGATAAGCACATTATCGATGGGCAGATGACAAATGTAGGCGCTTCGGTGTCCTACCACCTCATGGTGTCACAGTCAACCAACATGGCCGGCATGTCAATAAAGCAAATTGGAGGTGTGCTGCCTGCGTAGAAGCTCGACTCGGACGGTAAAGACGCTATAGATGCTGCAGGTTACCACATAACCACGATGTTTCTTAATGGTGCCATTTCTGTGTCAGGAGGCTCTTCACCAACCAGCTGATAGAAACGAAGGGAGAATTAACTATGAAGGGGAAACAACCATAAACTATGGAGCAGTAAAATGTCGCAGCATTTTTGTTCATTTAAGTCTTACACCAACTCTCACTCATATTCACTACTTCAACAATTTCTGAATTATGCAGTACATTTTCTATAAGGTCAGTGTGAGCAAAAAAAACCCGCTGTAGAAGGGAAATGGTACATGTTCAATTGATTTTATTTGATGAAAGTTTAATAATATTCTCATTCAACATGTCGCCTGCATGTTGAATGAGAATATTTGAATCAGCAGGTTGTTCAGCAAACTGTATGACGCATTATAATGTTAATCAACCTTGGCCATTTGATATTATAATGTTCTAAAAGAGTTGAGTGTCATGGACTCTCATTCAAATCCATGGAATTATTACCAATGGGTTATGGTTTTCTTTGATTGGGAACAAGTATAGAGGTCTGATAGGTTGATTCTTGAAAATATATATTTAGATGGAATCAATACCCTAAGTGATATGTAAATGAAAAACAGTTAGCTTAGAACACCTCAAATGGCACAGATGGTATCTTTGCTGTGCTTCACTTTATTAGCATCAGTCTGTGCAGAAGTAATGCTGAGGTGTTGTGATGTTTGCTAGAAGCTCTGGGCTGCAACTGCATCATTCCAAAGGGATATCTACTCTAAAAGTGTACAATGTTGTGAGGAGGAAAGGAAATATTTCATGTGTGCTGGGTTTCATAATCATTTACCCTGACCCAGTAACATATACGGATGCTTACACCTCTGCAGAAATGTGAAAAGGGTATAATTATTATCGTATCAAAATTGTTCGAATATACCTTGTATTTGCAGAGTTACACTCTATTCATTTTGGGCATGTCATTTTCGAGCATTCATGAATATCATATTTGCTGAGTCAGTTCATCTTAGAAACTCCCTCTCTCTGTATGTGATGTTGGTGTCTCTAAATCAGGGGGCATATGTTGCTTTTGTCTGCTATGATCAAGACAAAAGTAACGAGTCATGAGCCCAAATACATTTGAAAATTAGAATTAGTAACATGACTAGGTACCACCAAAAGTAGCAGAACACTGCTGCTGAGCAATTCAATTTGTATAGTGGCAGAGCCGTGCAGGTTCACGACTGCTATCCATTCATCCAAGGACACAGCGCCTCTCAGTCTCTCTCTGTCCTAACATACAGCGATGCCAGTGAAGTGACGACAGAGATCATCCTCATACCACCATAAGGTCACATGTATGCTGCCGTGTACCCCACCAGTTGCCATGGTTCTGTGCTGTATTGGGACTTGATATTTTGACTGGATGAATAATAATTATTGTGTATTGAACTTCAAACCTGGATGTTTCCACATAAACAGGTGAGCACGTATATGTATGCCATGTAACTACACTGGTTGTCTTTGCATATTTAATTAAAAACATTTTTCTTGCAGCAGCAGTCATGAGAACTAGAACGAGGCTGCAATCAGCAGGGAGGTTAGGAGGTAGGGGGCCATTCAGAGCTGGAAAGTAACTAAGTACTTTGTACTTAGTTTTTTTTCCCCCTACATTTCAAAACTGCATCTACTTACAACTAACTTGGCAGTTGTATTGTGTTTTATTTTTTTAATTGTCAATTTTTTTGCTGAAAAAAATAATATTGTCTTCAGACAAAGTGTCATTTTTAAAACATCAGATGTCAGGAATCCCCAGTCTTGGGTGCACCTGTATGACATTCTAGATAACAGGTGCATCTAGGGGAGAGTAGATATCCATTTTACAATCTTCAGTCCTGCACACTGCTGAGAATCACTTTTACTGACCACCTGTGAGCATTGACAGGATAGGACTCTGGCCTTATTGCAACCAAAGAATAAAGTTGGTTTAAATTGAGTGCAATGGAGACTTAATGAATCTGTCCTTCGACCGGATGTAATTGACGTTGAAAGGACTTCTGAAATGACGTTGTAAAATCTTTCCCTTTGAACCTTGAGCGCACGTCACTTGGACGTCAACAATGAACATAAAAAAGACGTTCATTCTGGCTCCACAGTGGACGTCGATAAAGACGTTAAATTGACATCTCTTTGACGGAACACGTTGCAGAATTGCTAATCACAAACTCCAACCTCAACAGAAAAACCTCACTTCATGTCTGCTTCAGAGCGCAGCACAAACATTTCCCAAGGCTATAACTCAGTGAATAAAAGTAAAAATGTTGCTGAAGAAAAAAAGCTGATTAAGCACACAAACATAACTCAGAAGTCCTGAGTTTAACCACCACAGCTAACTCTTTCATCCAGCCAGAACACAAATCTGCATTCAAAAAAAGTCTCGGTGCAGAGTCTTTACCTGAGGAGGTCCAGCTGCTCCTCACGTGCATGGAGCGCGTGCCGACGGTGGTCAGAGAAGATGCTCCTTAGTACTCGGGGGGGAATTTTCTCTCAATTCCAAGATCATCTGGAGGCTGAGGTTGTGGTCCCCCGGAGACCGGATGTTAGCCGCCGCCGTCTTTCCTTATTTTGTCCCCTCCCAAAACTCAACATCAACTTCAACATTGAGCCACTTTATAATATCCACTATCACCAACCGTACATTAGGCTGCTGTTTGCTGATGCTAGCTACCAAAATTCCCTACTTAACCCTTGACCTTGGGTCCTTAGTGTCGGAGTAACGCGCGAGATTTGACGACTCTTCCTCCATTCTCAATTAAAGTATGCCCCAAAACCGTTTTTCTCTGTGTAATCTCAAATGAGCTTTCTGTTATTTTTATTAGAAAATGTTGTCAGGTGGAGGGGTCATTTCTTACTTCCACCTCAGCTGATATTTACCACTTTATTGCGACAAAGACCTCTAGATAATTCAGTTACAATTATTTGATATGTTTGACAAATCCTTTCAGTGTAAAGACAAACAGATAGATGCATTGCATTCAAACTAATTTTAATATGAATATAACACAATTACAGGGTGGGAGAATAGGCTACAGGATGTGGAACGTGACTAAGTATACATTTACTTAAGTACTGTGCTAAAGTAAAAACAATTGCACTTCTACTCTACTTGAGTATTTCTCATGTTATAGTATTTTGTATAAAGTTACTATAGTTACTCTACAGATAAAGATTTAGCATAAAAATATAGTCACAGCCTGTAAAATATGATGCAAAACTTTTGCTTAAACTACCAAACAGTATATAGTTGAAATTAGCTCCAAAATAAAGTAATATAATATGATTTAATTAGAGGGGCCTCTGCTTAAAGCTGCTGTAATCAATATGTTCATATTAACAATGGATCAAATTATTAATGTGAAAGGGAGCATTTAGCGGCTAAAGAGACGTAAATGTCCCTCGGGAGTTGGTGGAGACCAAAAGCGGAGCTAATATTGTACTTACACGAACCAGGTGGCCAGAGAGACGACTCCAAATAAATGATTGTGTTGCTCCTTGTCTGCTCGATGTCTAAATATCAGCTGAAAAAGGTGATAATATGGCAGCGTTGTGTCTACAGCTTGTTTCTGCTGCGCTCAAGTAACCAAAATCACTTAATGCAGGTGTAAGAAAACTTCAAATGCAGGACTTTTAGTGATAATTGGGTATTTCTACATTGAGGTACTTCTACTTCTACTGAAGTGAGGGACCCAACTTCTTCATCCACCACTGACTTCATGTCAAGGAGACAGATTTTCGCTACGATAAATCAGTGTATTGGAAATTGCTTGAGGATTGTGTCAGTGTTCCCGTCCCGGCTCAATACAAAGCTGCTTTAAAGCTATCAATTAGACGGATATTTAGTCAATTATGATATGAGAATAACTAGTTCAACAATGTCAAATGTTTCTTATCTATGCCAGATAGAGAATCCATCTCAGAGTGTGTGTGAACTGATCGTCTTCAGTCATTCAAGCTGCACGGACTTATTTGCAAGTGTTTTATTCTTCTCGGACACGATGGGATTTTTAATTTGGAATAACTGTGTAGTCGTGATTTCATGCGACCCTCTCCCTCTCTCCGTCTCTCTCAGACTTCTCTTCTCGTTTTCCGACAGCAAATCCTCCCCATCCCCATCACCATGACAACCAGAAGCCGATGAGACCGTCTATCTTTCTGCTGTCGTAGCTTAATGCTGCACAACTCTGATGCGGTGGGAATAAGAGATAAGGGATAACTTTCATAGTGTTTTGCCCTGTTAAACAGAATTCAACACACCAAGCTGATGTTTTGTCTCTGGGGTTTATATGTTGAAAGGGGAGATAGTATGTAGAGAGGGGCAGTGAAGAGATCACGTGGTCCGATCGTATGTTGAAGAAAAGTAGAGAACTCTTCACAGTTGAGGTTTCCAGAGGCAAAACGCCGTCTGCGGCACGGGGAGATTAAAGCAGCTGGTGCTTTATTTATCAGGAGGGAGGGACGCCGCTGTGTGCCTGCACTGCTGTCAATCCATCAAGATGGCTGTCAGCTTTTTTTCCCTCCCTCCGGCGCTGGTGCTCAAACAGCAGTGCCACGACTAATGGAAACAGGAAATCAAACCATTAACAGGATTTAGTGATGGCCATTTTAATGGCTTCTGAAACTACAAAAAGTGGATTAATGAGCGGAATTGTTATCAAGGTGTCCAAAACAAAACAGACACACGGAAACAAAGATGTTTAATTGCTGCAGTCAGAACGGGATCACAGATCAGATCAGAGGAAAGAGGAGCAACACAGAATTGCACTGATCCAATGCCTCGGGGCCCTGGACCCGCAAGGGGCCAACGTAAACCTCACTGTCTGGCAGTGAGTTTGTGGTAATTGTCATGTTGAAGGCCTTCTCACGGGTCCTGCTTTGATACCCGATCTTGAAGGGGAGGACTAGCGATTTCGACTCTAGTTTGAAGATCTTTTCGTGCTTGTGTGGTAAAAATGTTCCTTAAAAAACCCCAGTCAATAGCGGCTGAGTCCAGATCTCAATCGGATAGAGAATTTGTGGCAGCACTTGACTCACTGACAGAGCTGGAGTGGTTTTATAAAGGAGACTGGGATATCCAGATGTGCAAAGCTTCAAAATAATCATTACTGATTAGTCTGCTGATCCTTTTTTGAATCAGCCATCTGGTCTCTAAGATGTGAGGAAAAAAAAAAGTTTCCATAAAAAAAAAAAAAATAGGATGTTGCACTTCAGAGTATCATTTCTTTTTAGCAATTTGTTCGAGACAAATGATAAAAGCAATTGAAAGACAGAAGATGATTTTTTTTTGTTTATTATGAGAGAAATGTGACTTTACATCACCCCATGGGTGAGAATAAAACATAAATAAAACATTCTTACAAAATGTTGTAATAGATCACAAATGAAACTTCTTTTTTTTGTACATTTGATTTGTTTTATACATAAATCATATTTACATATTTGTCTTTGCCCTTTTTTACATTGTTGGGAATGAAACAAATCTGCACCACTTTTACGGTGCAAAACTCTTCCTTCGTCTCAAAGCAGAGGTATAAATGATCTCTCTCTCCTGAGAAGATGCTCGGCTCTACTCTAGTGCATTTTATCGTTTAAGATTTAAGGCTACGCAGGGTTCACCTGGTGGACGCAACCGTCTCATGGACAGCCCCATCATCATCATCATCATCATCATCATCAGAGAGGGAGTTTCCTGACTCGTGTCTGCTGATTGTCCTTTACAGAGAGAGGTTTGTGGTTCTGCCAGGTCGCTCCCACCGACCGCTATGTCTTCGTTTTTTTTGTTTTTTCCCCACAATAAAGCTGCCGCTGACTGGTTCCACCGAAAATAACCAATTACAATCTCTGACAACTTATTAACTTATTTGTGTCGGCAGTCAATTACAAATGCAGTGGGCAAAATGTCACAGAGCGTGAGAGCCCACTCTCATCACATTATCTCTGTACGGCGATGGATGACCTGCTGAGAAATATAGGTCCATTTCTCACAGCAGGAAGAATATGAAGAAAAAATTGAAGAAAAACAGAGTTTCATACTTTCTAGTTGTTGTTGTGTGAGGGAGGGAACACATTTAGTCACAGGTGCAGTGCTCCCTAGTGGTCAGAAACACACGTAAAGCAACCGAGAAACAAAACAAGAAGCCCATTCCTCTCTGTTTCTTTGACAGGATTACTCCAAAAAGCCATAAACAAAAGACATGAAGCAACTAATTGGCTGGCCTCGTAAGCCTCTTAGAAGACACACTATAATAAAACCAGGCCCGGACACAAAGTCAAATCCTCGACACAGTTAACAGACGAGCACTTAAACACGAGACAAAAGAGGCAGCCGGAAAGCAGTTCAGTGGCGCTGCTCTGTAATTCACCGGAAAATGGTCCTTTTCTTTTTTTAAAACTTCTTCTGTTTTTTACTTCCTACCTGTCCAGCAGGTAGTGCGTGTGTGTGTGTGTGTGTGTGTGTGTGTGTGTGTGTGTGTGTGTGGGGCCCACAATCTGGGCTTAGTGGGGATAAAACACAGGCTTAAAGAAATTAGACACGTTAGACAAGTCACCGTGGGAGCACTACATAAAAGCTACCGTCCCCCGTTTCAACAAAACGCAGCGTCTTTTATGTACTTCAACACGTTATCTCGCTTTGGATCGCCGTTGCTTTTTGTGAGCATCAAATCCCTCGATTTACAAAAAGAAATACAGAATACAAAGATCTCCTTGATTGATATCTCACACTGATTAAAAAAAAGAAAATTGCATGAACATATTTGGACCAAAGTGCTTCACAACACCAATGAGTGTCGGTTAATTTGAAATGATCAGACACTGAGCCGGTTTTCCTGATTAGACGTCCAAACAGAGCGTCATTTGGTGTGTTTACTTCCTCTAACCAGCTGCTTTGTCCCTTGATTAACAGCCCCCTGTATTCTGAAAGCATCAGGCGCGTGCATTCACAGAGTCTATTATCAGAACCGCTGCACTCTCACACACAGGAGCCATTAGTATGCTACCTGCAGAGTTACACGCAATAAAAAAAAAAGAAAAGGAAAAGGAAAGCTCCACTCGTCAGCGCTGGGATGAGATGAGGGCCGCGTAAAAGCCCATTGACAGGGAGATAAAGCAAGGATCAGGCTAATATCCATCCACGGCTCTGAAACACACTAAAGGATATGAATTGATCCATTAGACACCGGAAGATGTCTCTGTCCTTTCATCACTGTTGAGTCTGGAAAAGGAGACGCACGCATCTGAAGAGTTTCACTCCAAAATGGAGATGCTCATTCTTCAAATAAATTAACACGGAGCCAGGGAACACGATTGATGGCATAAAGTCTTTATAGAAGATTACCGAAGGTATTTCAATTCCACTTTAAGTACTAACAGGAGGCAAAATGCGTGGACCAAACCTGCCTTTCAAGCAGTGAGTAAAGGAATGTTTTCCATACAGTAGCATTTCTTTCTTTTGATTGAGACATGTTGCGAGGACACCTGGTTTCGGCAGATTTTCCTCCGTGGCTTCAGTCTTCTGATTAATTGTCAAGAATAGATGATCAGGAGTGATGAGCTTCCAGTGCCACCCGGAGCTTGTTGGCATTCATTTCTATTTCCACTTTTGGCCTTTTGGGTATCGGCTGTGTGTGTTGGTGTGCAACTCTACACCAGGACGGACCGCTGAAAGGCCGGGGCCGCAACAAACACCGGAAAAACTGGAAAAGGCAGCGGAGCCTGAGATGCACTTGGCAGAGCTTGTGAGGGCGGCCTGCTGTGAAACGCTTTCGATTTGATGCTCACAAATTCATGATTCCTCCAAATGAAGAAATGAATCACGTAACCATGGTGTCTTTGGAAAAGGAAACCGAATACCCCAAAATGTGCAGCTATTCCACGTTGCCCGTTTTTCATGCAAGTATGCATGTCTACTCGCGCACAGAATCCCTAAAGCATTAGACTTCCCAGAGACTAAAAGCAGTGGATTTTACGATACAAAAAATAAATCTATTTTCCTGTCTTTTTGTTGCATTTAATGTTAAATTGCTCTACCTCATAATGCGGAGAATAAAAGTCTTTTCAAGGTGCCAAAAAGCCTGGTAGTACACTGCAGTATTACGCATGGAGATGAATGTATTACTACTTGGCAGTAACATATTCCTCCTGAATGGCTGTGACTGGTTGATGATGATGAGGAGGAGGAGGAGAACCACGTCTCTCAGCAGAAGAAGATCTCTCCATCCAGAGGAGGCTCCGGGAGGTGCGAGGGGTCTGAAAGGGGAAGAGAAGAGAGGAGTCAGTGTCACCGTCACAAGAGACCCACCTGTTGTCCCCTATTGTTCTCCAGGGAGAGTTCGTGAGTGAGCAGCATCAGCCTGCCCTCGCCATCATTGACATGCAGCCATCGTTACCTATCTAGAAAAGGTACTTTCCCCGGGAAACGTATCAATGTGTTTCATTGTATGCATCCTCTACTGTTCATGTATTGTTGCCGTTCTATAAATACAGGGAGACGCACAGAAGAACAATAAAAAGAAGTCGGATCCAAACTAACTTTAGGGTGTTAGAGCTCCCAGCTGGGTATCATTTAACAAAACATGACGATACCGTCATCAATAACAGAACCCTTAAAGTGATACCGATACCAAGAGTGTTTCATTCGATCCCTTTTTTTCTACTTTATTTGACAACCAGCATGTGAATGCATACCAGTACCCAGCACTAACAACAGCTTCACAATAAACCTTTCTGACTAATTCAATAACGCAAAGAGAAAATCTTAACTGCATCTCAAAGTCTATGCTAAGCAGGTTTTGATGGCAATGACATTTCAAAAATTGCGGTTTGATTGACGTCTGCCTGCTCTCGTTTTGTATAGATCCAAGTACATTGTACATTAAGTACTTTGATTGAACAGCACACTATAGAGTATAGAGATGAGTACATACTGGGTAATGTTAGTATGCAGTACTACGTATTTGAGACGACACAATGAACTCTAGCATCACAGGACGTAAACCCAGCTAGTGCTAGGACCCAGCAGAGACTGCATCACGCTGACCTGGGGGAAATGGTGAGCGTACGGCACAGTGGACTGTGTGTCTGCTGCACTCACTGCGAGATAAAGGAGCAGCAGAAGATAAAGAGGAAGCCTGATGCAGGCTGACACTTAAAAGCTAAATTTCTTTAAAAATGCATCACCAGACTGTACAGCCATGATAGGCTGAGCAGGCACTGCTGAGTACTTTTTATGGAATTGTTAAAGATGAGGGTCAGTTTTATTGGGTAACAAATGTCTATATATATTTCACACGCTACCACTGTGTCTCGTGGGAATTTAATGCAGACGCTCTACTAATCTAATCTCTACTCTCTAATGTTCTACTGATTTTATAGCTTTTGTCATTGGCAGTTATTCAGAAATATAATATAGGGAAATGTATTATTCAGTGTGTGTGCTAGGTCTTTACATTTCTACAAGTAGAATTATTGAACATATACAGTATGAGCTACTGCTCTTTAAAAGAAAATGGGTGACTTTTATAGGCAATATCTTCATAACAACAAAGTCAAATTGGAAAGCAAACATCCATTTGTTTTGGGCTGGTAATTGGAAATATTTTCACTGGGAACTCCCGTGGCCTAAAGATGCATCTCTGTCACACCTGATCCCATGTCTACAGTGGAGTAACCTTCCCAGCATGCACTGCATCATCAAGCACAAAGAGAAACCTTGAAATGTTGCGCTGAAACATAGGTTCTGTTTCTCGTACAGGAAAAAAAACAGAAGACTTGACGTGGCTATTCTTGTCGTTGACAACAGTAACGCTTAACTTCCAGCCTGCTGACCCACTGTGAGACGCTTAATAATTAAACTAAATGTAAATCCATCCACTTCCTCATATTCACCATTCTCTACCTGCTTCCGGCGTGCTCCCCCCTTTGCCCTTCTTCTTCTTCTTCTCCTTCTCCTTCTCCTTCCCCTCTTTGCTCTTGTTCTTGGCCAGCTGCAGCAGGCTTTTTGACATCTGGCTGTTGGCTTCGCCGCCTTTGAGGTTGGTGGAGGATGAGGTGAAGGGATTGAGGCCTTTCCCTTTGGGCTTAGACCTCAGCAGGGAGGAGGAGGAGGAGAGCTCCGGCGGGTCCAGCTCCAGAGACTGGGAGCTGCTGGGGAACTGGGATTCATCCGACGTCGTAGAGGAAGCCCTCTGGAGGTAAAGGTACGAAAGATGCACGGCTGTTATCGACATCTGTGAGCGCATGTGTATGAAAGGTGCATGTTCAAAGCTTATCGTGAATACAAGAGGAGCATGAAAAGGGTTTAATGGTGGAGAATAACAAAGGGTAAGACTTTCTATGACACCCATGTCGATAATACATAAACATACTTTGAATGCATTGTAATTAGTTATTAATTAGTCACTTAAAAACATGCATTGCTTATAATTTTACATGGCTGTAAGCTGATTTTGATGTTATGTTTATAATGAATTACAGAAAGTGTTACCAAAAACACATTTTGGCATAAAAGCCTGGGAAAATACTAATATAATATATGTAGGATTACCATTCAGCACTGTTTACTCGTCAATACGACGCAGAGGACCGAGGTCCACGCCTCCTAATCCTTCTTTCTTTCAGTTGTAATGTGTAATTTGATGGCTATGTCAGCAGCATTATGACTAACGTAGCACATCTCTGCCACTGTGTCATGAAGTCTACCCGTGGTAGACATCTATGGCCCGACCCTGTACCAGCCACATACTGTTGTATTGGTCAGCTTCACTGACTGCTCCTCTACCTGTTTCATATTTTTTTACTTTGTACTTTTTTAAGCTGCTGAAGCGCCATTGAACGAAACCCAGCATCCCACACAGCTCCCCGAGTGTCGGCCAGAGGCCGAGGGGCAAACGGAGAGGCACGCGTCCCGTTAGCGCTTCTAAAAGAGTCCCCAATCACCTCAGACAGGCGGAGCTCCTCCATGTTGTCGAGCTGCCGCTGCACGGCCTCTCTGTCCCTCTCCAGCTTCCTCTGGGCGTCCCTCAGCCGCTCCAGGTCTTTCTGGTACTCCTCCTTTCTACCCTGCAGGCCCTGCTTCTCCTCCTCCAGCTCCTTTTGCCGCTTCAGGACCTCCTCCTCCTGCAGTGGTTGGAAAAGTGCGTTGACGGATTTATTGAAATGGTACAACTTAAATCGTAGAGCACACCGCATCAGACTAGTGCTGAGCTCCATTACATGAGATTGAATGAATGGGAAGTATATCTAAAAACCCTTTATTTTAAAGTAATACATTCCTTTTCTACCTGAACTTTCTGTTTCATGTTAAATAAACTAAATAAACTGTCAGCTGATTAACTATTGATGCCCATTCAAGCTCAGGTTTAATCCCGTCTCCACCTGTCCACGTCACCAAGAAATACAGTCTTTTGCAATTGCTTTGCCTCAATTTGTCTTTCAATATGCTAAACTTACAACATCGTGTCTATTGAGTGAATCTGAATCACTGTTGCATTTCAAATCATTCTCAATTAATGCCGTCAACCAGTAACCAACCCGCCTAAAAACCATCTCCCCAACATGATACAAACAGCAATCAGTCAGTGACTCAGAAAGGATGTAGACTGAGAATGACTTCTTCACTGGATGATCTGTGTTATTGTTATGTATCAATCAAATGTAAAAAGTCTCAAATCTGGCTTTACACAAATTCGTACAAAGCAAAATATGATTGTGATTGTATTCCCTGCATCAGTTCACTTTTTCTGTCCTGTAAAAACCACAAAGTGAATTTATATTCAAACCGTGATGTAGGTTAAAATACAGAAAGCTCCACTGAACCACAATTCACACTACTGCAAATGTTTGATTACTGTCAACGTTTTGAAAGTAATCAAAAGGAAAGAAAGCGCTTTTGTAGTGTAGCGAGTCAGTTCCGCTCTAAGCATTAAAACTGAGCCAAGGCAATTATAAAATACTGCAGGAGGCTCGTGAGAGCGGCAAACACAGTTTGCAGTTATTTATCTAAAAACGGTTGAGAAACTAACATTGACATTTTGAGGGTGCAGCCGAGAAAGCCTCAACCTGTTGTTTTGCCATTGACAAGTCTAAAACTAAGCTTGTGAGTCATCTGTAGCATGCTAGCTTTAAGCTCATCTCAAGCCATTAGGATGAACCTTTCTACCGCTGCTGCAATGTTTTGTCATCTGCCTCAGTTTGTATTTGAAAAAGACAGTTGAGGGATTTTTTTCATGGTTTTTCAGTCAAAGATGTGTTTGAAGGCAGCCTGCCATCACTGCAGGAAACCCTGCATGTCTTGCACAAACACCACATAGTAATTCATCAGGTAAACTACAGTACAAAGTGAAAACACACTACAGTATGAAACCATGCTACCGTTACAAACGTGGTTACATTGAGAACCAAAGCAACCCAGAAACCTTATTAATAGAACACAGAAGCCATAGTCACCTGTACGTGCACCTGCCCCTCCCTTTCCGTCAGCTGCTGCTCCCTCGTCTCCCACTCCTTCTCCCGCTTCCTCTTCTCCTCGGCGTGAGCCGCCTGCTGCCTCTGCAGCGACGCCAGCTCCTGCCGCTGCTTCTCCAGGCTGCGCTGCTTCTCCTGCTCGATCAGCGAGCTGGGCCGCGAGGACGGCCGCGACGACGACGCGCAGGAGGAGGAGGAGGCAGAGGAGCGCTCGCTCAGGGCCTGCCGCTGGTCCTCGATGAAGCTGTCCTGCTGGACCACCACTGCCTGGGACAGCCACAACCGGAGGAAGATCAGGTCACACACACACACACACACACACACACACACACACACACACACACATCACTCCTGTTTTATTGTCTTAAACATATACTTTTATGTTGACATTGCACCAGATATATTTTGTAATGACAGAAGAATGGTTGTTTTTTCATGGAGGCCGTCTTACCTGCAGGGTGCTGAGCAGGAGATGCAGATTGGAGACACGATGGAGGACCTGCTGGTGGAGAAGAGAAATCACTGAGCATACTCAACTCAAAACATTTATTTGATGTGGTTGTGCTTATCAGTGCACTTGTCTTTGCTTGTTAATGTGCACGGTACCAGAGCTTCATTCAGTAAAGTCCAATGCAATGCGAGTTCACCCGGTGGCCTCTGAGACAAAGCCAGCAATAAACCCGACTTGATGTGCTGAAGTCACCTTTTCTCCATTCAAACGCACGACAAAGATACAAGGTCTACCGAGCATTCAGCTGCCACCGATGTTTACTCGGACACAAAGCGCTCCAATTAGCGCATCCCTGGGAACCGCAGAGAGCAGCATTTAGAACGAGGAACATCTGCAGAAAGTGTTGTTGCATGAAATATAAATGCAGCATGGCCTCGATTGCTGTCTGTGTAACAGGTACAGGATGGATAAGTGATCAGAATGTACAGGAGCAGCATCCTTTGCAGGTTAAAAGAAAATGCACTTTGTATTTTCTGTTGGAATAGTTTCTTGGAACTGTCCTTGGCCTGTTTAGTATTTCAATCATTAGTGCAGCTTTTCAGAACTTCTACATTGTTTATTTATAGAAATAGTGTTCGTGTTAAATGGAGACCTTTTTCACATTATCGTCTTTTCTCCTTTTGGAACAGAATGGAAACCAGTTATTTATAAATGTGGACCTTAAGAGAAATATCTTCACAGCTTTCGGATGGATTGCCAAGAAATCTCATCCACGTGTAACATTGGATGAATCTTAATGACCTCGGTGGTTTCCTCCAGCACACCAGGAGGTCAATGTTTTTTCTCTTAATTATTGAAATATCTTTACATCTACTGGATGGATCGGCATCAAGATTTGTACACACATTCGTGGTCCCCAGAGGCTGAATAATAATAATAATAATAATAATAATAATATAATAATTGTGGGCAGGTTAGCATGCTAAAGTTAGCGTTTAGCTCAAACCACGGCTGTGCATATAAGTACAGCTTCACACAGCTGCTAGCATGGCTGTGGCACTGATGTGATTTTTCCATATCGGTAAATTCTGCTGCTACTGTACATGCGCTGGTTAGCATGCTTGCTTTATTCTCATGAATAATTCTCTTTAATCATATTTTTCATTTGAAAATTCTTCTTAAAGCTTAATCTTAAAGACTGCTGTTATTAAATAACATCTTCCTTTTACAGTTTACTTTGCCTGCCACACGTGTTTTTTTGCCATTTTTGTTTTTCTTTATTATGCATCTATGTTTCTACCAACTAATACCACTAATAATACAAACAACTACTACCACTGCTCCTATTACTACTATCTCACTTGATACATTCATTATGATAGAAACACAGAGTTTGGACGGCTCCCATGTAAGCAGCAGCTCTAATTAAGTTGGAGATAGGAAGTCGGCGTTACCTCACTGTTCCTCTTCAGTAGCAGGTTGGCGTTTCCTCCCTGCACACAAGCACAAACACACACTTAAGTACTGTGCTGCCAGAGCACAGCGATGCACTCACATACAAACACACACACACACACACACACACACACACACACACACACACACACACATGCACACGCACACACACGCACACATTATCTAGTGCATACCACAGTGTGTGTACATTATGTGGACAGTGCATACTGTTCAGCGTACAGTACTGAATGTGATTACAGCTGCACATGTGGGTGTGCTGTAAAAATCGAGTTGTATCAGGGTATGATAATGCACGACACGGCAGTCTTACACTTACTGCGTTTTCAATAGGGAGGGCTTAAACAGCTCGAAGAATTTATTATGTAATTTTCAAAGAAACCCAGGAACTACTGTGAATATAATCGAAAGCGGAATGCTTAGATGAACTCTGCATTGTCTTTAATGATCATTGAGACTTCTGCAAACACTCCCTTCTTTTACTGCTGAGCCCCCTCTGAAGTTTGGCTCTATGCCCAGGACGAAATGTAAATACAAATCAAGCCCTGCTCTTTTGTTCGGACAGCAGAATGAACAGGGAATGGAAGTACAGTAGCCTGGCTCCACTAAAACATTAAAGACACAATCATGTGCAGTCCAGCTGCTGGATATCTGCAGGATAAACGACTACAGAGGCTAGCATCCAGGGAAGAACAGCAACAGCTGCACCCAAAGGCCGCCCATTCATTTTCATCCACTATTGAATTCTCATGCAACTGATGGTCGTCATTAGCAATGGGCCCTTTGCAGGAAGAGTCAAGAGGCTAATTCACTGGAGGGAGAGAACTGGCTAAATTCGACTTAATGGCGTTGTTAATGTTGGAGGACAAATGCACCCCCACACACGGCCTGCGGGGTTCTCATTGAGGCACGGGGGAGTAGCGGCTTTCGGAGTCAAGAGTAATTGGCAGCTGAGATGCCGACCTTCTTTAAAACGCTGTCGGACTCCGTCCTGCGCAGATCTCCCGCCGTATCCTCGCTCTCATCGCCGTCTCCACCTGGCAGAAAGGGAAACGACAGGAGAGAAGATGAACCAGGCGGCAGATTGATCCACGTTCAGATCTACTGAAGCACAACAGTATTATATAATATATATTATACAACAAAATGTATACTCTTTGAACTAAAAAATAATAATTTAGTGCTGATTTTGTTGATAAAAAATATAAAAATCTCATGTTTTTGTGTTCATTTATTCATCATTTTTCTAATACTTGCTCTGTTTGTCATTTCCTGTCTCCTCTACTCAAACAAATCCCTTCATCAAATTTGTAACCAAATTTAAACTACATCTAGTATGTGGTTGAGCTGACGCCACACATCTCTATTAGTACATAGCATTAGTTTATATAACGTATCGATTGTTTGACATAATGTTAATATTTTTGTCCATGTCTGGTTTCTAAATAGAGGGTAAAATATGTTTTAAAAGCATCACACTGATGAAAACGTTCTGTAGTTCTGCAGGTGCTGCTACTGATGTAAAAGTCTGGAGCTGGAATGGTTCAATATCTGCCACAGTGCCAGTAGAGTCCCACTCTGAGCCCTCAAGCCACCAGTTCAGAGGGATCGCCCCAGGCACCGGCACTGCTGCCCAAGTCCCCGTCTAAAACTGCACTGAACAGGGGCATTGTGGGAAAAGTGCTGGGTGTGGTGCCCTGCTGCGATAAAACTCAGCGGCGCACTCGTCTGCAGAATCTCAACCAAATAGCAAGCACGCAGCGGCGGACTCACTCCTGCTGCTGTGCATCTGGTGGCTGTCGAAGCCTCCGAAGGTCTCGGCACGACGGGGCAAACACACCGCCCCCGCTACCCCTCCCTCCTGGACGCTGGCTATCGCCCCGCCCAGGCTGCCGTTCACCAGCCCCTGCAGCGTCTCCACTGTCACACAGAGAGAGAGAGAGAGAGCGAGAGCGAGAGCGAGAGCGAGAGAGAGAGAGGGGGCAAACATCAATGTCAGTAACTGAATTATCCCGGCTAACTGTGTTACAGCTCTGCACTGATGAATCCTACGAGGCACTTCTGCTTTCAACCTGCTACTGGCTCCTGTTGCTTAGCAACTATTGACAAGCTGTTTGAACCACAGAGCTCTTTTACTGAAAGTTTAAACATCTTAACCATCTGAAATTACTATTATTATTAATCTCTGGCAAGACAGTGTATATGTATAAAGACCAGGCAGCTCTGTGACCTCTGCAGGGGAAATACGGAGAAAGACACGTTGCTGGTGGATGAGAACGTGCAGTAAAACACGACAACCTCAGAAGAAATGACATCACTGATGCCAATTCACATATCAAACAAGGACAACTACTGCCCCAGGCGTTCGAGGGAGGTGTAGCTAAAGCTGAAGTTCTCCTATATACATCATACTTCCGTGCATTAGAGCTGCAAACATCCCTTTGTTATATGTCCACTTGATCAGCTACTTACACCTTTTACGTGGAACACTCTTTGCCTGCAGCAGTGCTTGAAAATCCATTAAGGGCTCGCTGCATCTGTGCGTTTCTCAAGTTTTGAGCATCAACAACAGTATGTTCTTATTCAGTGAGTGCGTAGTATTTAGAATGCTAATACGGTACATCTAATATACCAAGTAATAGCACTTTATTATTGCACAATACCACTTCTACATCTTTTTCAGTCAATAATATGCTACTTTTTTTCTTTTTAAAGAAAGCAGGAATGCTGTTCTAAAGACTAAAAAAAACATATTTTTGTTTTCTGCTAGGTTGAGTGTCTAGTGAATCTTTCATGATCTGAAGCTTCATTTTTCAGTCAGCAAAACATTGACAGACCCGCTTGTTTAAATTCAACTTTTCTCCACATTTCATTCTCTCTTTGTCAAAATATACTCCGTTCACTTCTGGGCTCATGCTGCTTCCCTCTCATACACATTTGATGAACAGGGCGGAGGAATAAAATCCTAAAATATACTCTGACTCCTTTAATGTCTCCTCTCACACGGGAGTGTGTCTGAAAGGTTTTAAATATGATTGGACATTTGTCGTAGTTGACAGAGCCTCATGCGCTCATGCGTCTTATGACTGTAAGGACGTTTTCAGCTCTAATCAATTCCCATGAATACATGGGTGGAAAATGAGATGAGGTCTGCAGTTTAATTCAGTATAATCATTCTGCGTTATTGTTCAGAACACAGATCAGTACATACATTATGCACACGGTCTTACCTTCCTGCAGGGCATCCGACATGATGGACGCCCCCCTGGGTGGCTCCAGGCTGCAGGCCGACCTGAAGAAAGGCTGGACCTGCCGGTAGACCTCCTCGCCTGGGTTCAGAGGCTCCCACATCCCCCTGAAGAGCTGCACCTTCTCCTCCAGCAGAGACATGATCTCTGTGTCCTTCTGCCTCAACAGATCTGACCAGCAGAGTAAGATGGGAAGGAAAGACAAAGAGAATGATGGTGAAGAGAAATTTTTTGTGGTAATTGTAGCAAAAGTTTCCTCTTTTTCTTTTCCGCGAACGCTGTAAATGTGTTTCCCTCACCTCGCATCTCCTTGGCCTTCGTCTCCAGTTGTCTCTTGTCATCTTCCGTCTCACTGGGAATCCCTTCGTCTTCATCTTTCTCCCTGTCCAACCAAGGAAGAGAAAAATATTAGAAATCTGGTAAATAATCATCTACATCTTTCTAAATCACTTACAATATCTACGTATGAATCTACAAGCAGGGATAAAAAACATTTAAGTCAGAAATGAATGACGAAAATTCAGCTATTTCTTTATTTTCTGACGATTTACAGACTAACCAGTTCTTTTAGGAAGGATTACTGGAATAGTCATTCACTTCAGCACTTCAGTGTGTATAACACCGACACGACCAACATTGAGAGAGTCAAAAATTTGATGTTTTTTGGTTGAAAAGAACTGTTTGTTTTTATCTCCTCCATTCCTGCCAGTAGCCTGATCTTGATTTTGTATTTTGACAGAAGTCAGACTGGAAAATAATAGAGAAATAAAATAGAGAGAGAGAGACAGAGAGGTAAATCTCTCTCCTTCCCGCTGGCTGCAGTGGAATAATCCTCTGCTTATAGTGAGCTGCCCTTGAAGCCAATCCAGCATTAGACTGTCCCTGAGTACATCCCATCCCCAGGTAGAGTGGCGCTAATCCTCCTGACAGCAAAGTGCTCTGTCGCAGCTTACCGTTTATTACTGGAGAACTGGGCTGGGTCTAACTCCTGGGTTACAACACAGATATGCCGTGGATGAACCCTAAGAGGCCAATACTGAGTGTGAAGCACGATCTGTGCAGTTTAAGTAATGGGTTGAAGTAAATGGGGCCAGTGTATTCTGAGGCAAAATCGGAGTACAAAAAGCATTCATTGAAGTATTAGCGAAATGCCCTGAATGTTGTTGTAAGTAAAAACACCTAAGCACATAAATAAATCCCACTTACATGGACTGCATGGCCTCCTGGATGAGCTGCATCCAGGTGTTGCGTTCATCCTTGGAGCTGGCCAGGACCTCCATCATCTCTGGCTTCTCGATGCCCGCGGTGATGAGGAAGAGGCCGCGCTCTTCGTTGGCCACCTCCCTCACGATCAGCTTCTGGAGGGAGATGACCGTGGAGCGCTGGTCCTACGGTGAGGGAAGGGTCAGAAAAGAAGGGGAGGGGATTGATGGAGGCAAGGAGGGAGGAGGAGAATTAAAAAAAAAGAAAGAGAAAAGATGACAGTGGGAGGGTCGACGAGGAGGGAAGACAAATGTCGAGGGTGGGGAAGGCAGGAAGAAGAGTGGGTTGAAGCAGGAGGGAGTGAAAAGGAGGGGGAGAGAGGGTAATTATGGGAGGAGGATGATGGGAAAAGGAAATCAGGGGAATAAAAGCATGCCAAAAACAAGTGCAGTGAAGACGGAAGGATAGATAGATTCAAAATAAAAAGTACGATTGCAGGGGGAAAGGGGAGGGAAGAAGAGAAAATGAGATTCTGGTTAATGTTGCATCCTTAAGGCTGCAAAACAGAGAAAGCACAGTTAAATAAGCTAACACCACAACCCGCTGTTTCATTTCTACTCTATCCAGTAAAACTCCGACGTTGTAAACCACATCCCAAAGTTTTAGCAGTAATCTCGTCTTAAGTTTAAGGATGGCTTCTTTATACTGTAACTGTGCTGTGGAATAATGGGAACAAAATCCACAGCTCTCGCTCTGTGCAGAGATGAATTTAAAGTTTAAAACAAGGGAAATCGAGTGCGCATCTTTAGTCAGGAGTCTTTTTTTGTACAAACTCCCATCTTTGTTTTACTAACCGTCAACTGCACCTCAACAAAGGAAAGAATTCATACTAAGAAGACCATCTCTGGATGAAACCCACTTGATTCGTCTAACTCCGACTCCCGGAGTCTCACATCAGTTTCACACAAATCCATTCTATCTTCTGTCCAGGTGACCTTTGACCTGGTTGTTACAAGCGGCTTTGTACTATTGGTGATCCTCAGAACTGAAGCTTGTGAACCTGGTTCACATGGCCGCCCTCCATTCAAAACCACATGTTGCTCCTCTTTTCAATGTCGACGGCCTCAACTCAAACATTCCAAGCTTTTTTATAATGATGGATGTGATTGTTATGCCACAGACCTGCCTCTGTTTTCATTACCCCTACTTTGTGTGTGTGTGTGTGTGTGTGTGTTCCATTAAGCTGTGAGTCCTGCAAACATGGAAAAAAAACAACTCCAACCTATATGATTCATCACAGTTGGGTTAGATGGCGAGATCCAGAGCAGCTTTATTAGGTGCGGATAGCTCGCTAGCCAGAGGCAGGAAATATTACACAATGGGTACGCTAAGCGGGCCAGCTAATGCTAACAGCAACAACAGTGGGATAGGAAAATATGAAACCAACATCTTTGGCCTTTGGCGGTGATCTTTATTACCGGAGAGATGGAGGGAAAAAGGAGGGAACAGCGGAAGGAAGGAGAGCGAGAAGAGGAAGGCATAAAGAGAGATATGACAGCGGGGATCTTACCAGCATGGCGAAGACATATTTCTGGTCTTTCTCTTGGAGGAAGACGAAGACGTCCGACAGCAGCAGAGCGTGTACATCTGGAGAACAGCCAGGAGAATAGTGGTTGGATAAGTGAAAAGTTAGAAAACATGTTTACAGAGAGAATTTGCGGTCCCCTCACCCTTCAGTCTCCCCTGGCTGTTCTTCAGCTGCAGCACTCCATCGTGGATCAGCCTCCTCCTCAGCAGATCCTCTCTGGCAAAGATCTGGCCACTCTTCGTCATCATGATGGACTTGATGTCCATGCGGCCATGGAAGTCCTTCAAGCGGTGTCTCTTCTCGTGCTCGTTCACCTTGCTATCGACCGCGGCAATCACCTCCTTCACCAGCCGGACAGCGTCCGTCAGGTCCTCGTGGTCTTTCTCGCCTTCTGCGTTCGACACGCGAGGAGAGAGAGAGGTCAGACAGGCGACTTGAACAAATGTCTCGGGTTAGATTAGACCCGACACCTGATAACCAGTGGGGCAGTAACCAAAGCCTACTCTTGATACGTTTCATTGTTTTAATGCGAGGAGTTACGATTTTAAAAAAAGTTGTATTTTCTTGCTGGTGCAAAACCAGCAGAAGCACAAAATGCAGGCAGAGAGAGCAACTGGCAGAGAAGGGTGAACCAGCATCTGCAAGGCCGCGGAGTTCGGGAGACTGGTGGTGTTCTTGTGGGTACTGCGATATTCAAATTTCACAAGGAGACTTCTCCTTGAGCGAGACTTGGACACTATAATAAACAAGACCAGATCAAGCGAAAGGCTAAGAAAAGCATTTTATTTCTCTGTAGGTGTTTCCATAATGTCATCAGGCACTTAAATAACAAACTGAACCTGTCAGTGGCAAAAACAAGCTCTTTTAGTGAACGCAACGTTACATTGACGCTGCCCAATCGCCCTCACAGCTAGTTTTGCGGCTTATCTCGCTTAGTACTGGACCAATTTCAAAGATAAGATATGAAAAATACCGAAGTTTCCCTTTACTCAAAATAAACATACCGTGATTGTTTTCCACAATTAAGCGAGAGTAATAAAAAGGAGGTCAGAGGTCAGAGTCAGGTACACATCAGTAACCTTGGAGTTTTCACAGAGGAACTACTTTTTACATGAATTCATTTAGGATTAAAATCTGTAGCTCTGCACTCTGACAAAAGCCCAAGAGTCAATACTTCTCTGATACACACGTCTTGTTTATATAGTGCACTTGGGTTCCAGACATGACTATGTAACATTTTTTCCCTGAAGTGGAATATTTCCCTCCTGTGGTTATTAGTACCTCAGTGCTCCTGAGCACCAAAATACTATCAGTAAATGTGAGCGTGCCGTGTTATTTCCACTCAGTATATATCAGCGTTGGCAGGAGAGAGTCCTCTTAAAGCACCTTGGGGATTAAGGCAGAGCTCCCCCGTCCCACATAGAACTATAAACAGGCTTTTGGGAGGGATTAGAGTGAATGTACTCAGTGGGAGGCCAGCCGACGAGAGACACTTTAAATCAGATATAAATAGAGTGTGAAATATATCAGCTCCTCAAAGTATATGTTTGATCTATTATCCTAAAAAACACCTATCCAACATAGGTCTCATTTTTCTCAAAAAATATTTGTGTGAGAAATTCAAATTTTCAGGAGCTTTCCTAGAACAAGTGACACGTTGGCGTGGGTTGTTTCCCAGTACTACGACTGAAGTAGGCTGAACTGTATGGGAAGAAGTGAAATTAAAAATGTTTAGCTCAATGCGTCTGTTCTCAGGATCAACATGATGTGGCAAATATGAAATACCTTCTTCATAATCGTGTGGATGTTGAAACTGTATTTGATTTTGCTTTTGTATTTCTTCATGCAATGTATTTTTATATTTATTATATAAATCATTAATCCACCAAGTGATTTAAGTCAAGACAATGCTTTCCATTAGCTTGACCTTTACACTTTTTTATGGATTCCACAGACACATATTCTGGGCTGTGCAAAAATGTGCTTCTCAACAAGTCTTGAGACTTCACTTCCTTAAAAGAGAACCATCGTGCCTAAATGCTTAGATGTGGTTTGATTTGGTTCTCTGATGATCTATGAGCCAGCAACATTGTTCTTGGTACTCATGCTGTGATTGGCCTTATTCTGTCCGGCTTTCTGCCACTTGTTCATGGGGAAATCCTTCAGATCCAAGTATAATTAGCGCAACTCCTTTACCGCTTTCAAATCCCTCTTTTGCTTTAGATGGAGGGTTAGAATCTTGATGTAGTATCACAATACATTTTACCCATCTACTGACCTAACTGCTTTGTTAGCCAGGTATTATAGTCTGTGTAGTCGCCAGCGTCGTCCCAATTAAAACCAACTTCCTCCTTCCACTTTCCCCAATCCACATTGTCATGTAAACAGTAAAGGCCGGCAGGAAGCTAACCTTTAGTGTGCTGCAGCATTCTCTGAATTAGCACCGGGTACTTTGTTATCCTCTGGGTCACCAGCAAGATGCATTCTGGGATACCAAGCCTCCGCACAATGCTGCTACTCATCTTTTTCTGAAAAAACAAACAACAAGTGCTTTAGTGAAACAAGCCCACGCAACAGGTGGCTCTAAACAATCAACATAAACTTAGAACTCATTTGCTGTAGAACAATACAGTAATATTACTGAAGAAGGTGTTTGCTGTGATTATGGATATGACAGCTACACAACCATAGAAGACAATGGAAGAACTAACGCCTCTGAAAAACACAAAACGGTCTCAAAGGTTTCGTGGCTTTAATACAAATGCTTACGTTTACGGTACTGATTGAAATGCAAAAGACTAAAAAACAAAAGTAAAGTGAGACAGAACATAAGTCTCACTCTATAGAACAGAGTGTTTCTGAGACATCTATTCAGCAAAAAACAATTATGTCTGGAAAACCAGACTTCTACTCCAACAAACAAAGGCAACTTCTCCGAAAAGTAACACTTTTGTAGGATATATTTGCGATGAACATATGGCTGAAAGAGTCTTACTTTGATAAAGGCCTTGAAGCGTTTGTCTTTGGTCAGGAGGTCCTTGTAGAAGTTCACGGCTTCGTTGTGGCGGCTGCAGAATCTTCCATAAACCCTCTTCATGCTTTCGCCGTTGCACCCTGAGAACTGGAGCAGAATTTCACAGCCATGAATACACAAAACAAATAATGGTAGAGCAGAGCAAAAAAAAAAAGGCTAAGCCAGAAAGCTAACACTGTAAGTAGTAGGGCTCTAACTTCTATTTCAAGTTGGAACTCAGTTGTTAAGTTTCAAAACTTTAAAGGTAAGCTGGGAGAACAATATTTAAAGAACGTGTAACTTTACATTAGAGGTGTATGTATGCATGCTGCATACTAAAACATGGGCATTAGCTAAGGATTCAACCCATTGATATTATTTTTCCCAGAGCTAAGGACTGCTACCCTTTTCAACGGTGCTGAAACCTGGAAACAGGAGTGTACAGCCAAGCTGTGCGATGCTAGATGTAGGAACAGAGGTGCTTTGAGCTGAATGGCCAAAATGATCATGCACAGCTGAGGCTGATGGGAATGTTATTTGTTTTGCAGGTATTTGGTCATAAACCAAAATATTGGAAACACTGAAATGTCGACCGGAAGGAAAAGTTAAGGGATCACCAAAGTCATGATTGTCCACAAAATGTCACGGCAATCCATCCAATAGTAGTTGAGATATTAAAATAAGTAAATTCATGATGCGGTATTACAATTTGGGGACCTGAACCCTCTTCACACCAGCCCCTCCCTCCTCTAACCTGGCTGACCAGGATGTCCCCTATCCTGTCAATGATGAAGCCTCCCTCCGAGCTCCCCTCCTCCAGCTGGCTCTCCCTCTTCCTCTCCAGGAGCCGGAGGAGGTGCTGCGTGTGGAGCTCCAGCAGCTCGTCCAGAGCGGGGAACAGCTTCTCCACCGTCTGCAGCTCCAGCTGCACCTCCTTCTGCAGGCCTTTGCTGTAGACCTCGGACATGATGCGCAACGTCCGGATGTGGTGCATCTCCGTCTGCATCAGCTCTGAAGAACACAGAGGGAAAAAATTACCTAAGCAGCACTCTTTATACCATTCCACATATCTGTGCCTCTGCATGATTCTACTTCGGAGGTCTTCAGGCAGTTTCGTGGCATGAATGTGTGTGTCACTGAATACCTTGTGTACATATAGAAATATGCTTTTCAGAATCCTCAAATCAAAAGCTCGAGACATCTCAAACAGTAAGTAAATCAATGAATATTTTAAACTCTGTAGTCTCAATAGACCACTGAGACTTGTAGATGCAACTAGCTGTAGACTGTATATGCTCCAGCTATTCCTACACTTAGTTAACTAGTTAAGTAATGCCATATACAGATGTTTCAAGTCATTTCCATTCTTTTTGATTAAAAATAGCAGCAGTAGAGACTAAATTGCAGAAACACTTAACAGCTGCACTTTTTTAAACTTCCTTATTAACATGTTCCTTTATTTCCCATGAATTTCTTAAGATCTAATTAAAAAGTGTATTCTGGTAAATCAAATGTACCATAGATCACGTCCTGTCTCTTCACCAGCTCTTTGTCCAGCTGCTGCCGGTACTGCTGCTCCGCACATAAACTCCAGGAGTCAGCTTCCAGCTCCTTGGCCTCTGCCTCAAACTCCCCCATCAGCTGGCCGTCCATCATCTCCGTCCCTGCGCCAACAACACAACTTAACTCACAGCTCAAGTAATATTTTCTGTAACATTTTATGAATTTTTGAAATATTTCTTGAAAATTATAACTATGTTCTTTTTTTTTTTTTTTTACATCGCTCTAGTTCCTGTTTAAATTATTTCTTGACAGAATCTGGTAAGTAAAGCTACTTCGTGAACATTTGCTATATCCCGTTCCTATGTGGACTGCATTTATTTTCTTTTATTTATTTTTACTATTCACTCACGCTGACAATACTGTTACTGTAGTATGAAAATTCATTATCTTTAATAATCTGATTTTGTTTCAACTTTGTTAGTTATTCACTCAGTTAATAAAGACTCTTCGATCCCAACTGACCGGCAGCTGTGTTGGGTAGTCAGATCAATGGTGTGTGTGCGTGCGTGCGTGCGTGCGTGCGTGTATTAACCTTCATCAGTGAGTGATTCCATGGACTCTGTGACCTGGTTGGTTCTGTTGAGGGAGTCAGTAGACTGGGAGAGATACCGCAGGCCTTTAATGGGCATTTCGTCGAACACCGGACTGAATATAGAGATAATAATAATGAAAAAACAAACACAAAATTACAACCAAAAACACCCAACGAGCTGATTAAACACATGTGGTGCACTTCAGATGCAGTGGTCAAATAAAATGTCAACAAATCCAAAAAGGCCACAAAATGGCTAACAGAAACGTTTTGTTTCATTTAAATAGAAATGTGATTATCCGAGAGCCCTCGCATCATTGCATACACCGACAAACACACACAGCAGCTCACCCAGCGATGTTGCTTATGGAGAGACTCTTGGAGAGGTTGTTGCCATGGAAAGCCATGATGCTGGTGTGTCTCCGTGATGGGTTCATCAGGGAAGAATGGTCTTCGGGGGACAAGATTGCAGACCAGGGGCGCTCCCTTGTCCCACCAGCTGGACCAGAGACAGATACATTATAGGAGATTAATACTGTACTCATCACTGTGCACTATACCGGGCGACAATGAACGTTAAGTATATGCACAAGTGCCTTCAACCTGCATTCTCTCTAATGGCCAGCAGGGGGCGACTCGTCTGTTTGCAAAAATAACTCAGATTGTTTAGAAGTCTTTAAGGAAATGAGCTCTAGTTAGCCTTCAGAGAATTGGTTTGGGCCGTTGAGGATCCTGTAATGATTTAACTGATCTAAAACAAGAAGACATATACTAAATCTGGAGGTACTGGTGGTGTTGTATGACAGTGGCAATGTTTCTAGATATATCTCCTGTTCACTTTGAAAAAAACTAGTGATTTTGACTGATTCCCTTGATGTTACAACAGCCCTTAAACTTGTTGTGAGTGAACAAGAAATAGAAATGGAGTGCAGAAACTTGGTTTAGTTAAGTTATCTGCAAATGATTGCCAAAAAAACACGTAATGTAAAAACATCTTTAATCAATTTTGGGATCAAATCTGCAGATGAGAACTGGAAATGAAGACATGAAAGAGTTTGGTTTGACACTCACATTTGTTCCTCATCGTGACTGTAGGAAAAGTGCTTGAATCTGGTACTGCAAACTGCTGTTTGGGCAACTGGTTCGAAAAAAACAGAGCAAAAGCACAAGCGAGGAGTTCAAATCAATATTGTCTGCAGGACAGCAGAATACTACGGAATCTGTGGTGGAGTTACTCTCGGGGAACTTTTACCTTCATCTTCACCTTGGCACAAACAGGCAGGCTGTCCCTGCAGCTCTTGTGGACGGAGGCATTACAGTCTGGAAAGAAAAAAAGCATCAGAACGCTCAGTGAGTGCTATGAGCACGGTGGTGGGGGTGTCAAGGGTGCGTGGAAAAGGTGGGGGCTAGAAATTCTGACTGGTTTTTCATAGCCGGCCAGGAAACTCCACCAGCCCACTAATGAAAGCCAGACTGGAGCAGAGCATGTGATGCAATCGAGGGGTAATACTGCTCGTGGCCGAAGGAGAGAGAAAAAAAAAAAAAGGAGGGAGAGATCGGCTGAGGAATGGCACACACTCACACACACACACACCCACACACATTAACATTGCATGGGAAAATTTCAATTATATAAACATTCCCAAATCACCATTTAGAAACAAAGGTCATCACTTCAGATCGCTAAAATAAGATCTTCTCTGTAATTTGAGCCCCTTGAGTCAATGAAAGACTTTAATTCCCCAGTACCATACTTTTTTTTAAATTCCATACTTTGAAAGCATATCTTACAAGCTCATTTGGAAACAGAGATCGATCAAGAACAGAGGGAGGAACGACCACCTCTGGTTGTGTCAAAATCTAGCTTCAAAACTAGTTTCCACTAACTTTCATGTGTTCGTGTTTCCAACAGATGAAAGTGGTTTAACCTTCATCCTGCCAACATGTTTAACACTAGAGGACAACCGACTGAATGAACTACAGAAGAAACAACCATCACAGCAAAAAATATGAACATATTTCTTCTTAAACAGTAATAGTCATGTGGCTAATGTCATCTAAAGAAAAAAACAAAAACAGATAATTGTTACTTTAGCAAAGCAAGAGTTGATTTACATATCGTACAAAACAAAAATAGACTGAACACTTGAGGAAATGTGTGTCGGCTGCAACTGTGTCTGTCTCAATCAAAATGACTGACAGCGTGCTCCTACCCCCCCTTGATAGTGTGTGATATTTGATCTATTAGAACAGCAGAGGCTGCAATTTAGGTGCTAAATCAACAAGAAAAGAAAGTAAGCAACCCTTTCAGGTTTACTTCCACCTATCACCTGAGAAGTGTTTACACTTGTGTTCCTGCAAAAGACATGTGTCTAAAAGTATCCGCCTAGTAGATTATGTGGTAAATATCCAATTATGACCCGCACGGTAAAACCAGCTTAAATTCCTGCTGTGTTTCTCCTCTTAAATAATTTTATTGGGTATTTTACTGCTTTTTGTGGACATCTTAACCAATTCCAGCTAATCTCAGACAAAGGATAACTGTCTGTTGAATGGACACCAGCCAGACATCTGCGAATACAAAACCTCCCGAAAACACCCTCAGAACCGTCTGTGGCTCCAACAATCCGAACCAGACCAACTGAATACAGCAAGAGCTGTGTTTGCCCGTCTGAGGTATCTGAGGCAGATTGTGACCATTGAGAGGATCCGCTGTAATCCATCGCAGAGCGGGTTTCTCCTTTTTAGGCTTTTTCTGTTTTTTAAGGGTTGCGCCAAAGGCTTGTGCAATAAACTACATCCTCTTTAGGGCTGCTGCTGCTGTTTCAGTGGAAAACAATGTCTGTACTGAAGGCCAGACTGGGTGACATTAGAAGTAGCCCACTAGAGAGGTTCACTTCTTCAAACAAATCATGAAGCTGGCTCAGCCAAGTTAGAGTGATTCAGACTTTCAGTTTTGCTGTATTTGTGTTTTCAGATCCAGCAGATTCAACAATGTTGGTACATTGACCTTTACACTTCATTCATTCATTGTCTGCGGCCATTACTTATGTTGTTATCATCTGCATACAGTTTACATTGATACGTACATTTTGTTTTTGCTCTAACTTAGTGACTAAACTTGGCTTTTACTGACCCTCCTATTGTGGCAATGGAACTATGTAACGACCGCTGCCTGGTGTTAACTATCGTGTAGGTAACATATTGTGTATATCGTGTCTTTATATTGTGTATGTCTCGGGTTTTTTTCGGGGAGCAATAAAGTTCATCCTATACTATCCTAAAAGTGTTTTGCCCATTTAAACTCTTCAATGACATTATGTGGATATATCTATAAATGATATGATACTGACTAAGTTTTTACAGTAAATTGATGTGACCTGCCGCGTAGCACGATTCATGCCCGATGTATGTGCAGGGTGCACTGCACAAGGAGCTTTTTTTCCTCCTTACAATATTCAGTGTTGTGTGTTCTCAGCAGTGCAGAGAGCTTAGTTACGATGTTTCCAAATTCAAAAATGAATCTACAACCAGATAAATCTTTCTAATTGTGGATCATAACACTTTACGGGCTTTAATTAGACTTAAAGCAGCAGGAGTCCTGATCCGTCGCAGACGATGAAAGAACACAAACTGGGACGATAGAAAACTGAAAAAAAAAGAAAAAAAAAAAGAAACACACAGACAAAGGGACTCACGCGTGCACTGGAACGCCTCCTTGCCGTTGAAAGCCTTATTGCACTGGAAGCACTGGTCTGCCTGGCCTGAGCTGACTGGTGTGAATAGATGGCCGTTGATCGCCTTCTTGTCCTTCTCCTTGACCTCCTTGTCCTTCTCCCTTTTATCGCGGTCTTTTTCCTGCACAGGTGGAAGCATCAGGGTTTAGAAGACAACCACACCAGGAGAGGACGGTAATTACTTTACCTTTTATTCCAGCCGATTAGATGTTGAAAAAACAACAACAACAACAACAACAACAACAGAGACTGTGCTGAGTTACCTGTAGAGTGACAAACGACACTGACAGAATGTCTCAAGTTTGGCCAGTTGCTCGTGTTAAATTCCAATCTGAATCCAGCAGAGCAACATTATTACCCTGATGTACGACACAGCAGGGGGGCTTTGCATATTAAGTGATGCATTATTTATGCTGACAACAAATTGTCTCATTAGGAGACTATTTTAAATGCAGTGTGTCTTTGTTTCAGGGAGTCTTTGCTTTTTTTAAATGAAAACAATTGTATGTTAAAACCCATAATTCGATGTGTTTTTCAGAAGGATTACTAGTAGGGGTTTATAACACGGGAGATGATGCTAAGCGGTACATAGCGACTGTGATAAACAGTTACCAACTACAGACATGTTTTTAATATAGTAATATTCCATATTGTGTTGTTTACTCAGCTACTGTGAAGCTCTTATTCAAACCAGCAGGGAGGAGTTTAGTGTGCTGAAATTCTGCGAGATGCGTGAATGCTGACGGAGACACGCTGTCTGGGAATCAAATCTTTGACCTTTCCATAACAGGGCGGTCTCTCTGCTGCCTCCGCGCTAATGGACGAGGTCATCCTCGGCTTTTGGTCATCTCTGTACACTGAGCTGAATCACAATCCCCATAAAGCGATGGCGAGACGAACAGAGCTCTTATTCTCTTGGACTTGCATCACAGAGCCTCCACCCAAACCCAGAGGAAATGGGGGGGGAAAAAAATGGAGTTTCCAGCTCGTTTTAATGGCCGGGCCCTGGGCCTCTCGGTTCGAGGGGACCACAAAGCTCCGACACACTGGAGCTCTTTTTTTTTTCTTTTTTCAGCCGCTTCAATACGCCGTATGGCTGACTGGAACACACACACACGCCTGCATGTTGTATTACAACACTGCGTTCATTGTCACTTCCTGCAACAGCTGTCTAACAGCAGTGAAACACTTCGACAAACTGAAGAACATTACGCACCACAGTAACTTTTCTAAGAATCTCTTTTTTAAAAGACACTTGATGGTATCTTTAAAAAAATAAAAAACAATGCAAAAACAGTTCAACTCATTGGAAAAACACAGCTAAGTTAAAGTTTTAAGCAAAGTTCATTTGGTTGCAAGCGTTCACCACAAGGAGAAGTGATCACGTCTAAACCACAGATTCAAACAAAAAGACATGTGAGAGAAACACACTGTAACGGTCAATGACTTCACTGGAAAAAGACATCAGCCCCAGAAGGGATCACCGGGCACTTTTTTTTTTTTCACATGATACTGTGACAGCCTCTTTCACTACAATTTTGACTGGGAAAAAAAAAAAAAAAAAAAGAGCCGTCTCTTAGCCTACCTCCAGCCAACCTTTCCATCTCCTTGAGAAGCCATGGCTCCCCGTGAATCTCCTGCATAACATCACTGGCTGCGGCTGAAGCTACTCGCAGCACTGAGGCTTCATCAGGGAAAGCTGCAATGAGGAAGTGACCGGCTCGCTACAGGAGGTGCTATTTCTGCAACGACCCTTGCATCTGGTACAGACGCTATGTCAACACGCCACTAACTACATCCTCCTTGCAGAACATTCAGACTTTGGTTGTTGTACAGGAACTGTGTGATTGTAACACCTACCTAAATAATTTGGATATTCAGATATTTTTAAAGTAGTAATTTATTAACGGACAATTTATTTTTGAATCTCTAACTTAAAAAGCCTCATCCAGTTGAATTCAATGAAGACATCTTTGAATTCAATGAAGACATTTTTAATGTGGTGTGCAACTGGACCCAGGTTGCTGAGGTTGCAGTTTTTCGGTTGTCACCAACAATAAACATACAGCATTTCATGGACACAATCCAATGACCGGGTGCCAATTTGAGCATCAAAGCTTCGCTAATAGTCTTGGAGTCTCCAAAAACCACGGCCAAGAATTTTAACCGTTGACAGGCTCTGGCGATGATCTCCTTCAGAGTCCTGTCCCTTTAAAAGCAAAGCGGGGACTGAGGTTAGAGATGAGATTATACAACCACAGTCAACCCCGTCTTCCTGTTTTACTTCCTGTTCACCCCTCTGTGTCTCTCTGCAAGGGCTGCACAATGACAGACTGCAAGCAAAAGCTGAAGTTACTCTAAATAGTTGTTATTTCCCCAAATGGGACTAATTATCAGTGTAATTTTAAACTTGAAATATTGACTATTCTATTTGCAAACTGGATTAGTGGATGTCAAAATACAGTATGTCACACCTGCGATTTTGTGTGACTTTGAGTTTCATGATTTCTGAGTTGCACGACTATGACTTCCAAGTCATGTAGAGAGGGGAAGGTGTTCTGTCTCTGAAAGCATTTTACCTATTTTGCATCAGGATTTTCATTGCTCAAAATGAAATAAGAAATGTTCTCACTGGAAAAATATCTTTGGCCGTTAAATAACTTGCTCAGTGCTGGAAAAAAGAGATGACTTTGACCACATCTTTTACACCAGAGTTTCACATCTGGGACGAAGAAAATGTTGCGGGCTGAGATACAAAATGTTCTGGGGGGGAATATGAAAAGAGACACCGACTTGCCCTGAAGCAAGACACGAAAAAATACAAAAAAAAAACAAAAAAAAAAACTGTTGGACTGGAACTGTTCACAGACCAGCAGAAGGAGATGAACAGCTCCCAGTGTGAGTGTGTGCAAACGTATAAATGGTGAGCGGCGTGAGGCTGAAAAGCAGCGTGCTGCTCAGTCATCCTCGCTTGAAGGAATACACGTTTAAAGAAGGAGGAGAAGCCTGTGAAGGGAGGCCGAATGTGGAAACGTGCCGCACGAATGACAAACAGTAGAGTTGAATACCCATGTTCCCTCACCCTGGTCTTTTTGTACATCTTGTTCTTGAGGTAGCTGAATGTTCGGCTGACTTTCGTCACGCTCTTTCCCTCGGTGTCGCTCCGCAGAGGGCCCGGCTCCTCCTCTGATATACTGTTACACACACACACACACACACACACACACACACACACTTTATCCTCAAAGAGCTGCATTCACAAGGCTTACCTGTTAACACATTCCAAACATGGTTCTTCAAAGCATTGTAAAGCTTGAAAAGCCTTAGGAACTATTTTCTGGTAATGTGTATGTGCAGAGTTGGACTCACCTGTACGCTAGCGACCCAGAGGCGCTGGACAACGACCTCATTCCTAGAAGAAAAAACAGAGCGGAAGTCAGTGGTAGGACAAAGAATCAGGAGGGTTTTTTTGTTTGCTGGATTCGTCTCACCGGTGAATAAACTCACTGACCTCACGGTATGACTCCCAAACCAATATGTCTACCGATATGTTGTTATTCTCTCAGCCTGGCTCAACCAGAGACGTTCACGTCTATTATCTTCTTCTGTTCTGTTTTCAACACGTGACTTCAGGGATTGTGTATTGGGCTCTAAGTGTTGACAAAACGCAGGTGACCCACAACTCATTACTGTTCCTGAACGCATCCTGTGACTGTGACACACACACACACACACACACGCACACGCACACACACGCACTGAGGCTGCTGCTGCACTGTTAACCTGCTGCTCACATCACGCCAGAGGGTTATTAGTTCCAGTCCTGGCAGCAAGGATTGGGCAGAGATGTATTGAATAATCCACCCCCCCCCCCCCAGTCCATCAGTAGCTACCTTTAATGTCCTTGAGCAAGGTATTTGAAATGTAAGCTACTTCGTTGGAAGCTGTGGAGAAAGCCAGAAAACAAATGAACTCTGGCACGGATGAAGGGAGCCAGCGCTGAGGCCAGGAGCTGAAGCTGAAGTGCTGCCTTTTGATCCAGGGCCATTAATGGCTGCTAGATACTGGCTCCAAATACCCCAAAAAAACCTGAACTCTCACAATACAAAGACTTTTTCTTTTCCCGCAAGAAATGATGGCCCCAATATCTGATCAAATTGAGTTTTGTCTGTGCCTTACATCACACAAAGCCATGATGGTTGTAGCTAGCTTGTTTTACCCAAACACCACCCAGGGTCCTCTATCTGTCAAACTTGGATTTCCGGACTGATTTCTTATCTGATAGCACGTAGAATTACCGCACATTAATTACTGACACATCGTCACGAAAATTGACTGAACGGCCAGAGCTATCGTCGGCCCGGAGGCATAAATAATGCAATTAAAGCATATTCTGCACACACAGTCTTTGCTAAATAATCACCACAGAGTTTCTACTTATCTGCTGTGAGTTAAACGTAGGCGTGCATCTCTTCTAGGGGACCAACATTGCTTCCTTCCTGACAAATCATTTCTCCCCCAATATTCTGAAGAGCATGCAAGTATGCAAAGCATTGCTTGCCTGCTCTGCATCAGAAAAGTCAAACCTAAAGCAGGATAATGAGGGCAAAGCTTTGTCCTGAAGGAGACAGAGAACACTAATGGGAAAAGATAAGATAAGAAAAAGGGAAGGCTCAGTGTCTTTTAACTAAAGTTGACAGGCACACATTTATCCGGAGGGCACTTCACCTGCAGTGTTTGTGATTACTACTTGTCCTCTTTCTCTGGTGATTGCATTTCGTTCTTTGCAAAGAGACAAAACAAGGACTAATATAAGTAAAAGTCAGCTAACTCATGGGCCGAGGAGGGGACAGGAGAAGCCCGGGTTTCATTCAATGTCGTCAACAGGTATTATTATTTTGATTGTAATTGCATATTCACACTGCAAACGGCCTAATGTCAACAGTAAGTAGTAGGTTCCTCCAAAAAAGTGTGTTGCAGCTGAACTTTGGGGCCCTTTTAGTTGTGCTGAGGGTTAAGTGCATTTAATTGAAACTGCATTTTGTAATTAAGTATCATAAATCAGTTTTTTTGTGTGATCAGACACAACTTTTTGTTGTAATGGCACTCTTGACTCTGGATTAGAGTCCTTTAAGGGAGATCCAGGGCTCTAACAACAACAACTACTGTTTCTGACATCACAGCTACTTTCTAGTGCACTTTACAGCGCATTACTTACTCAAGTTATCCTCATCATCGCTAGATGAGGAGTCCCCATAAAGGTACTGAGACTTAGATTTGGTGAGGATGGGGGAAAGGCTGAAAGAGAAGGAAATTCGCCTCTTACGTCTTAGGTGTCCCACTGCTGGGGGGGAGGGCAGGAAGGAAAAAACCACAGCAGGAACTTAACATTTTATGAATTAGAACTCCATAATAACAGAGACGATGGGGGATAGGAATGTCAAGATAAAGAGAAACTGCAGGAATGAGTCAGCATCTTTGCACGTCATGTTCCCTCGTCTTTAAGTCAATGGGGGTTTTGAATGGGTTTTTGGTTAGCTGCCAGAAATAAGGTCTGTGGTTAACACAGAAAAATAGATTTTAATGTTATATTCTATGACATAAAATACGCTTTTAGAATTTTGAAGCTCTTACGTGTCTTAAAAAAAAGGATTGCTAACAAGTGGCTAAATGAGACTACAAAACGTCATCACGTCAACAGTTAGCTTAGCGGTGGTGACGAGAAGTTATGCGACAGTGGTGTGGTTTGTTTATAGCTTATTGTTAGCTTTCTACTGCTGGTGACTGCATTTGCGCTTCAAATATCATAAAAGTGCTGTTCATTCGTGGAGATTTTCTTGCTGATACTATTGTTAGAATCATAAACTCTGCAACAGAGATTATCTTCTCTAATAATCCAAAATCCAATGCAAAAATGTTGAGGGAACCAGTGCGATGCTAACTTGAGTTGAACAACAAAAATACGTCATCCCTGCAGCGCTCACAGAGGTGCTTCCACTTAGTCTGACTAATTAGACCTTGGCTCAGTTTGAAGGTGGGAAGAGCTGTGCTACAGCTGCATCACCAATGATAAAGGTGCAACCTCTCCCACCTAACAGGTGCAACAAAAGCTGCATAGGTTTTAATAATTGAGACAATGGCTCTGTTTTTCCAGCAAACTCCTGAACTTCCTCTCCTCGCCTACCTTGATGATTTCCATCTACACATCTAGCTTTTTCTTCATCATGTTTTCATTGAAAACATGATGAAGAAAAAGCTTCAAAATCTACATTTTGTGTTATTTTTCATTACATTTCTCAGTACACCATAAAAAAAGCTGTGCTCCTTCTGCACGCTGGGCCTTCTGCACTTAGAAATACAAGCATATGAGGTTCACTTTGAAATCCAGACTCTTAGATATTCACCACTTTATTGACTCATTTAGCATTCCCACTTTTAATATATCATGAGTTAATGCGTATAATGGAAAGGAGATTTCTTGATGAAGAGGTCGAAGTACTGGCCGTTATCTGGATCTGCAATCGTGATGTGATCGCTGAGGGTAAAAGACAGATAAGCAGCCTCACGACTTGTCACTCACCATCAATGTCTCTCTGGCTGATGGCAAGCATGGATACGGACTTGGTGAGGGGCAGGGTCATGGGAGGACAGCTGTTTCGCAGAGGCCGATACCGCCTTGATTTCTGGGGCGAGAGACACAAGCTTGAGTGAAACACACTGCATGACGATGTAAAAGAGAAGTAATAATAAAGGACACTAAACCAGGCAGAGATAACGTGGAACAAAACATTACCAGTCACTGAACTGGAAACAGGAACGATAAGCTAAAAGGGGGAACTACACAAATGGTTTGCGAAGTTGTGTTCACAATTTGTTTTAAATTCAGCAATGAGAGCGAGGAGACGGCCCCTGAGGAAAGCAATGTTCATTAATTCTTGCTAATCCCCAAACTGCCAAAGTTTCCCAGACTGTTTATGTGCAAGCTTTTTGCAAATCCATTTTTCCTCTCATGTGTAGTAGGCTGAGGATGTTTGTGAGGATCCCTTTGGGGCCGACTGCGTGACAGTATGAAGATATGACATCTAAAGGACAAATGTGATGAAGTGTGTGTGTGTGTGTGTGTGTGTGTGTGTGTGTGTGTGTGTGTGTTAGCTGACCAGGTCATGCATTCTGCCATGCTGCCCCAGCTCCTCCCGCTCCTCTGTCAGAGACACCAGGGAGCCCCTGTCATCGCTGTAATGCCGGGGCATCCTTGAAGGCTCCAGGATTCGGGGCCCCTGAGCGGTGGGGCTCCTCGGCTCTTCCTGGGCTCCGCTGAGCCCCTCCAGGCTGTAGCTGTATGGACAAAAGAGAAAGCAGAGATGACCTCAGAGAAGGAGGGACGACTGTACCGTACACACGCACATTTCACTCGTCTCGCTTTTCTGGCTACGCTCAGCTACTGCCGCAACAAACACATACGGACGTGCACACACGCACCGCCTGTTGACAGACACACACGGAGCCGGTCCTGCACAGTGTTTAGCCCGCTGAGTTATCACCGGGCTCCGGAGAAGATTTACAGTCGAAGCGGCGGGAAAATGTCTCCCGACATCGGCATAGAGAGCTCTGCAGCTGGGATTTACAAACCTAATTACATCGATCTACGAGTGGAAATAAGAGGCCTTGAAAAGAATCCAATACAATGATTATGGAGAGGAAAACTACAGCTACATTTCAGGTTGAGCTATATGCGACTGTACGCGGCTCTATCCGCTTCAGGACTGACTCTGTGATGGTTAAGGCTTCAGCGGTAAATCTCTCTCATCTCTTGTCCACCTAAACTGGACCAAAATAATCATGACTCTGTGATTATCGGTGATCAGCGTAGAGCGGCACTCACCTAATCTTCAGGGCTGTGAATGTAAATGACTATATTATACTACATATCCTGCCAGTATCATCACACACTAACCTACAGAGCCGCAAGGTCCTCGGTACTGGAACATGAATAACAGCAGCCGCTGTTGCAGCTCTCCGATGTAGGAAGCTACTGACTGGGCAGGGCATTTAAACACTCACAAAACCACATGCACACATGCCCACAAAAACGGCAAATGCAAATAGAGCAGCATGTAAACACACCCTATTCAAAGAAGGGCATGTGGGGTAAAAAAAAATAAATAAAAAAAAAAGGTAACGCACGCACACAAACACACTGTACCCGAGGGAACTAACTACTGCCACGCTGTGGCTGTGGGGGGCATCAGGAGGGCACCGGCTGAGGTGTGAGTGTGAGGTGGAGGGGTTAGTTAGGATAATCAAGAGGAGTGATGGGAAGCAAGTATGGCAGATAATGTTCTGGGACCGACGTGAACTACTGCTCCAAGTATGACTTCACATTGGCAAGTATAAACACTGTAAAAAGGGATCAAGTTCATTTCCTGTGGCAGTGTTGTGGTAACATCTTTAGCAGACAGGAAATAAACTTGAACCTAAGTCGTTTCCCAGAACTGCAATGCTGTCAGCTATTAACGCTACTGAAACCACTGCAGTGGCAGTCACTGCTTTCTCCGGTGTGGAAGATGTGAACCGACGGTTAAAGCAGTGGTCTCTGACGATAGGAGCCATGTCTAAATTACAGCCTTACACATACAGAGGTGACGTGCTGACATTATTGGCTATTATTAACTAATCAAAGATATAGCTGTATCTGCATATATACAAGACGATGCAGAATGTTTTAGGCCATTTCGAAACCGTCTCTCCACCACAGAGCACTGACAATAATATTACAGGAATGACTTAATGGCCTTAATGTCCATCTACTGCTCTACTCCCTCCCATTGGCTCATTATACAACCACTGGCATAGATTACAGTGAAAACATCAATGTCGTTTATACAATAATACTCATACTGGTCTCGAACTTCTCCAGGACTTTACTGAAGTCATGCCGGAAACTCCTGAAACCTATCAAGCTTTTTTTCCCCCATCATTATTCAAGAGTGATGTCTTTCAATTTGAGAGCATTTCAATTTGTATCATTTCATTGGTCGAAACTTACCCCCGGCATTCTATTGGTTGTGGAATCGTGACGGGGGTTATAGCACGAATAATCCATGCGCAGAGGAGAAATCTAAGTGCAGACGTTTCAGGAGCAGTGCGAGAACAGGGTTTTGAGGGGAAGCATTACATAATCTGAACGTGAAATCAATGAGTCATGCTCTCAAATTGAAGGACCACCCTCCTGAATATAGACAGGAAGGGGAAAAAAAAAAAAAAGCTCCACAGAAACCTGAAAGTCACATGTAGTTTAGGTCCCATCCCAACGGTCTGCATTACACTTGTGGCAGCTATCATCAACCCTAACTGAAGACGCCAGGATGAGGGTTTGTTTACACTCAGGATCATAAAAGATCACTTGATGGTGAACGACGTGCGATTCTTCACATCTGACTACTCCAACAAAGCCATACTTCTAGCTTCTAGAACACTTCTGCAAGTACAACTATTTTTACTGCTCTCCTTTACACTTTAAAGCCTCTCCGAGCCTCCAGACCTAAACTCCCCTCTTTCTGTGTAGCTGTGTGTTACTACCACTGCAATACAAAACACCGGTCAGTCTCAACCTCCTATTTGCTACAGCATTTCTTTCTCATTCCGACGGGTGAAAAGAGCGCAGCATTTTTAAGCTCAGTTGCCTGCGGCGATGGAGCACAATGCAGCAGTAGTTCAGCCAGCATTCATCAAAAAAAATGGGGGAAGATCCTCCGTAAATTAGTCAATGCGTGTCACCTAGAAACAAGTCAATCTTAAAATCACATGAGCTGATGAATGGGATTTATTAGTACCTTCTCCTGTGAAAGGTCGGCTTCCTCTCACCAGGGCTATGGACGGAGCTGGAGGTGATGGATGAGAAAGAGAGACGGGGGGTGGTGCATGATGGGTGAGATGGCGGGATGGCAGGTCAAAAAGAACATACAGTAATGAATGGATGAATGAACTACTTGCTGATGGAACCATCATCTTCTTAGTAGGTTGGATATCTATGGGCGCTAGCGTGTGTGTATAAAGGTCCGAGGCACAGGCCGCCGTGTTGGAGGAGTGATGTCAATGGCATTTCTTCAGAATAAATGACCTTAAAGGAATACTAATAATATCTGTCTGTGAAATATGACCAGGAGAGGGTTAGCTTAGCACAAAAACTGGAAACACAAAGGGGAAACAGCGAGCCTGGCTCTGTCCTTAAGCCACAAAAATCGACCCACCAGCACATCTAAAGGTCGCTCATAAAAAGAAATAAAGAAAAAGTTTAAAACTGACACATAGCTGTTTTACGGGGGGGTTTATGTGCCAAATTATTCCTTGGCCAGGAGCAAGCGGCCAAGAAACATAACCCCATTAAAAACCCCAGTAAAAAAATACACAAATAAAAGAATTGTCATTTTTACACTTTTTGTACAACTTCACGAGAAACAACAAGGTATAACATATTTTCCAGTGAGCTTTTGAGGTGCTAGTATCTTTACATACCCCAGATAGCTGTTTCCCTGTGCTTCCACTCTTAATGCTAACGTAAGCTGTTAGCTGTTGCTTGATATTTATCATCAGCAAGTATTTCCAAAATGTCAAACTATTCCTTTATAATGTGACTAAAAGAGTAGAAGTGAGAAAATCAAGCAGGAAGTGGTTCTAACATGTGTTACTTTAACTAATTGCTGAGTTGTTGCAGTGTTTTTTCTCTCACTTATACAAGATATTTTTAGAGTCACAGAAATGTCAGTACAGACCGTGTGCTTAACGCAGCATGCACATTTAGCCGCAGTGAGAGCCTTTCTCTAGCAGTTAACATGCTTCTCATGTGCTCCAGGTACCCCGTGGTTATCTATAAAGGGCACCTGCGGTCTAAAAAAATATGGTTCTTTCTGTCATTAGTTACACCATAAAGAAAGAATACAGAATACTTGGTGGTAGCCGCTGCTTGTGCCCAGCCTGGGTATTATAAAAATAGCAACTGATAAAATTCTAAAGCAGTTTTCACTCCAACATTGCAGCACAGGCCTTTTAAAGCCTGGTGACTACTCTGTCTGTAGACAGCCCATGACAGGCTGCCGCTCTAGCACCGAAGACAGAAAGGTCCCCATGTTAATGATTTCTCAATAAGTGTTCTTCGAGTGTGAAGTCGTATGTGTCAAGGTTTTACGTCTGTGCATGTTGCTGCGAGTGTGTGTGTCTGAGTCTTTGTGTGTATGCATCTTGCGTGCGTACAACACCAGACAAATGGCAACACAGCTGCTCGCAGCAGGAGGAGGAAACACTCAACATGGCACAGAGGGAGTGACACCGACCAGCTCTAATGACACTGACATGTGCACACATCAGGTCTACTGACATCTACTGGTTAACACCAGGCTAACACCGGCAGACCGTGTTCGAGGTCAAGGGAGTAACATTCCCGTCTCTCCATCAGTTCAACTCCAGTTGAAGAATCAAATATAATCAGACCCGCTTTCCCCATCTCACCTTCTCTGGTTCATGTCTGCGTCTCCTCCGTTGTTCTTTCCGGGACCCCAGCTGTGGCGGCGAAGGGGCGACAGGGAGCGGATGCTGTTCCGGAGGATACTGGAGCGCCGTGGCACCTCCGTCACTCTGTCTTTGGCTTCTTCTTCAGCTTCCCCAGCTCCTCCAAGACCACCACCACCACTGTCTAGTCCTGCAGCGATCGGAGCCCCAGCCTCCTCTGGGCTCCAGCTGCATTCCAGGCCCTGGCTGCCCTCGAGACTGGAGCTGGACGGGCCGACACTGGCGGCGTCGTCTGTGGAGGAACAGGAGACGGAGACCTCGCTGGCGCTGTCTCCTCCTGTCACTGGTTCATCGTTCTGCAGGCATTCAAGAAATATCAATATACATATTATTATCATTGAAAAGCTTAATTGCCCAGCATCATGTGCTCATGGGGAACTGCCAAAGTAAAAGAAGCCACAGGAATTAATTCATCAAATTAAAAAATGAGCGAACTAAATGAAATGTTGATTGATTTATTATTTCAGGAAGCGAACGCGTGTAAAAGTAGCTGCTTTCACTTCACTTCCACATTTAAGAGCACTACGATCGGCAGCGCTCAGAGCCACACAGGAAGTGGAACCCTTAACCCTGAGACACAGGGACTTAACTTTTTTTTGTCATCTAGCTACAGTAACTGGGGAACAAAATAAAAGACATGAGCTGATTTCACTATTTTACCAGCCGCATAGATGAAGAACATAATGTGGACAGAACCAAACAGAATAGAATGCTTTATAATGGCATGCATAGAATAGAAAATGGTAGAGCAGATCAGAACAAACAAGACAGAATGAAATGGGATGGAATGCACAGAACTGACTGGAATAGAACACAATAGAAGTGAAAAGAATAGAATAGAAAATAATTTAAAAGAAATAGGATAGAATGAAACAGAACAGAAAGGGATGAAATATAACAAAATAGAATGCAGTTGAACAGAACAGAATAAAACAGATCTGAACAGAATGTAATAGAGTAGAATAGAACATAATACAATAGAACAGAACTGAATCAAATATAGCAGAATAGAACAGAGTGGAACAGAATAGAGCAGCATAAAATACGGTAGGATAGAACAGAACAGATGTCCTTCAAATTATTGCAATTAGCGAGCAGATCACTTTGTATATTTATCAGCATTTCTTCACTGAAGCATGTGATACACTGAGAACATGCTGGAGAGCTAGTTACTCCACAGGAATGGAGTGTAATGAGGACCAAATGGAAAAGCTTAGGGATAATGAGCCAGAGCCACTTTATAGCAACACTGACATTAAAACAAACGCCAATAAATGACGGCAACCTTGTGAAAACATACCTTCCACATGGAGAATATATATATATATATATATATATATATATATATATATATATATATTTATATTTATATTTCTTCTTAGGTAAGACAACTACCGATGTGACTGTAATATAAGCCATAAAAAATGGCGTGAAAACAAATGGTATACTCTTATAACTTTTCAGCCTGGGGTCTGATGGGAAAGAGCTCCTGCGTGAGAAAACACACACACACACACACACACACACACACACACACACACACACACA
>NW_022280038.1:727155-736265 GCF_004355925.1 Anarrhichthys ocellatus
ACACACACACACACACACACACACACACACACACACACACACACACACACACACACACACACACACACACACACACACACACACACGGGATGGTTCATTTAAGAGCTAATTTGTAGGTGTGAGCTTTAACTGGGCCTATTGTGCTGCCAGCTACAGCGAGCGAGCCGAGCATAGAGCCGCTTCTGTTGGAGAGCTGGGAATGAAAGATCCGCTTCATGCTGGGGACACGACTTCCTGTGGGAGCGAGAGGGCGTGTGTGTGTATGTATGTGTGTGTGTGTGTGACTGTGTGTACATTCAGGGGCATGTGACTGCAGCGTATATTTGTGAGTCACAGGACTCACAGCTCTAGAGTTTAAAAAAAAGATTCAGCTGGGTTTTAAACTTTATTTCATGTTTTAGGCTTGTAGATGATGCTCGTATCCTTACAGTTAGTGAGCATGGAAAAGATACGCTGTCTTGCTCAAGGGCACGTGACGGATGCTCAGCTGACGTGTTACCGGGATCGATAGAGATCCTTAGGGTTATGAAACAGGCATTGTGACTTGTAAAAGTAAGAGAATTTCCCTTCAGAGTGCAGAGAGGACATTAATCCTCTCTCACTGAAGCTGGGTTAAGCTGCTGAGGTCCTAACCCTCAGCATCAAACTACCAGGCAGCCGATGTTCTCTGAGCTGATTTCCCCCACCCCCCATTGTTGTCTACAACAAAAGGCACATTCAGAAAAACTGAGAGACACAAGTATTTCAACGTGAACCAAAAGGCCGCCTGGCTTCAAACAGACCGAGTGACAGCAGGGACCACGGCTTGCACTTCCCCAGCAGTGGTGTAGAGCTGCCGGCTTATGAAAAAAGATGCGGAGTAGATGTTTGGCATCTCAGCCTCGGGGCGCTGATGGATGAAAAGCCAAGCGCAGACGGACAAAATAACTACATATAATCCCCATAGGGCAAAAAAACAAACTACGTGCTTGCTGTTCAGTGTGGGCGAACTCGAGGATTTGATAAAAGTTATTGAACCCTGTATTCACGGGCCGGCTAAATCTAAGTTCATCGACTCTTATTTTAACATGTATTTATTGATTGTTTTGCGGGGTTGGTTTTGTGACTAGCCGGTTAACACTCATACAGAAACACAAATAAGAGTGGCGTTAAAAAAAAGAAAAAAAAAAAAAGAAAATGTATATTTATTTGATGTTTTTTGTCGATATATTTTGTTCTGTCTCATTTATGCACCCCAAAAATTTGCACCTGAAACAGGGATTTGAACAACCACTCAACAAACATTGTTATAATTTCATTGCATTGTGGATTAAGGGATTTTCGCCGCTGATATACGCGATAGAATCAGCAAACCTCCAGTCGTGGGTCCAGTTTGTCCGTCCTGGAGCTGAAGCTTTCCTACCATACCCCCCAGATACAAAAAGAAAAACGGCGAGTCTGACCTTTCTGAAGACGCTGTCATATCCTGGCTCTGCGTTCAGGAGGCTGTCGATGTCGCTGCCACAGTCTCTGTTAGCTGCGGAAGGACAGCTGGTGGCACTGCTGGTTCTGCTGGGCAAACTGGGGAACGCTGGAGGCCGTGAGGATCCTGGAAGACACAACAACGGTGCGTTAACACTGAAATACAGCAATCTTAATCTTAAAACGGTTTAACTAATGGAAACATGAAGGTACCAGGAGAAATCTTGACATTTTAAAATCTGGAAATTCTCTCAACGAGAGCGTTTCAGCTGTGAAATAATGTGTTTTCATTCCCTCCTCTGAGACATAAGCAGGTCTGTTAGACATCAGTGAAAAGACTTCTGGGAATCTGAGAAGGTGTGAAAAGGCCTGGCGGATCAATGGCCGACTGTCCCGACTACAGCCGCTGTTTGTGCGTTTAAAAAGTCAAAATCTCATTCAAGAGAAAATGACAACTGGAAAATGCTATTGATGCACCGCAAAAAAAAACAGCTTTCATGGCAGAGCATTAGTCCCCCGGGCCCAACTGGACACTGATATTTACAATGACCTTCTGCAGTATTCTGCATAAGCCTTAAAGTTAGAAGTCACTTCAGGTACCAGGTGTTTGTTCAGAGATCAGCACGCAGACAGATTCAAGCCCAGTGTGTGCAAACTGATGTGTGTGTGCTCGAGTAAGTCCCCACTCCCCCACCTGAATCAAACACATTCAATATCTTCCACAACAAACAACCATTGCACTCACTGTAAACCCATGGCCTAAGATCCCAGTGCTTCTCTGAAAGTCCCAGTGCTCCTTAACCATAAATGTATTCAATTGCAACCCACCATGAGCCATTTTGGGGTTTGAACACACATATGTCTTCTTTTCTTTTTCAAGCCTCCTCTTTGAATAAAAAGCAATCCACCCAGAAGTCTGCACACCGTACCACGTTCATACGCAGCGGCACTGGTTTTTTTGTGCATGTAAGGACATGTACTGATAATGTCCCAGGCCAAGCTAAAAGAGGAAGATCGCACACAGCTACAGATGTAGCTTACTTTAGCCAGATGCCAAGAACAACTGGATGAAATCATTGGCCGAGTTTGTTATTTTGGCGTCACTCCTGATGTCTATTTTCTGCAAGAGAAAAGCGGAAGTTATTCTTTGTCACTCAGGAACATTTTTGCTCGTATGAGAGCAAATGAGCATATGAGAAAGAGGAAGTTCCCAGTGTGAGTTGCAGAATACAGGTCTGCACCAACGGATGCAGCGGGCAGTATAGGAATCCCGAGGCCGAGCACTCGGCTGCTCGGAGGACGGTGTCGTCGGGGTGTCGGGAGATGGGACGAAGGATCGCGCTGGGAGTGGCCCTTCATTTTAGCAAGAATCTGTTCCACTGCAATAACAAACAAGCGACTGGGGGCACAGCCACAGCCTGCTGACCACAAAAGACATACAAACGTAGGTGGGCCGATCCAGCCGGGTCCTCCTAATATGAGGCCTACTCACTGAATCAAGGACCGCTGAGCCCTAAGAGTCAGGAAGGATCGAGGTAATCAGGATCTCAGTATTGGCCACTACGGGAGCACGGCACTCACACTAAAGTTACACTAAAACACACGATAACATTATTTCAATCAGCAGCTCTCAAGTGTCTGTGAGTTCTGTCAATTTCCACACATTTGCTCAGATGTTGAGCGTTTGATTTCACTCATTAGCACACTCTTAACCTGGGAGGATGAACTAATCAGCAATCATTTGATTAAAAATGAGCTTTTTTTTTTTTTTCCAAAGTGTTTCACAGATCCTAGAACTGGCGTTATAAAATATCAATCGTTTTTAATTACGGGGCTTGAAAGAGCTGCGGAACTGACTATTATTCATGTCTGAATCTGAATGTCTGAATCAGAGGCGTCAGCGGTTTAGAGCTTATTCAGGGCATTAATGTCTGTTAATGTTTGCATCAGACGCTGTCGGGCTCTTTGAGTTCAGCGGCAGAGGGAGCTGGCACGGGGTTATACCTGTTTTCCTCTTTATTTCTGTGGAATAACGACAGTCGCACCCGTCAAAAATCCCAGAGCAAATCCCTGAACAGCAGCTGCGCACGGGGCCTGGTACAGGGCGATGTCGTACGTACGGCCGCTTCATGACCTCATCAAAAGCGTGTGTCCGCTAGAACAAAGTGGACATGACAACAATCCAAACGTAAAAACTACACTGACCTTCGACCCTGTGCTGCGGCAGAGCTCAGCCTTGACAGAGGCGGTTTCGGGAGTTGATGCAAAGCATTTTACCCTTTGTTCTTCATATTTTCTAACGCCACAATCCCACCATGAACCGGAGAATTCCAAGATGTAATGTGAAATGGTAAGTGGCGGCGACAGAAGTGGATGATGGGAGTTTTTTCTCGGACTCCACCCCCTCGCACCTGTTCACAAGAACTAGCAGGGGACTGTGAGCTTTGACAGCTGTCTTCCTCCCACTGTTTCGAACAGACACACACACACACAGAAGAGAGGCCCAGAGAACAGGTGTAAGGCCCTCTAATGAGTCAGTGGGTGGTTGAGGTTGTTGGTTGGATGCGAATCAGATCAGCCTGTGGATTACTCTAAGCAACATATCTAATATGAAACATATTTTCTTCAAATCAAGAAATCAAATATTGCTCACAATCCAAACAGCTGCTTTTGTTGGGGTTTTCAATGCAGTAAAAAAAAAAAAACGACGTGTGTTGTTAGATAGATGCGGTCGAAGAAAAAAAACGCGGAGGGAGATATGATCCAAACAAATCATCCAGTCTGGAAGTAATGAATGCGGTAAGAAAAAAACCGACAAGATAAAGTATCCATCGGGCCTCCCTGTCTCAAAAACACTCTTCTCTGCACATTTCTGTACCATTAGTGGAGATAAGTCGCCACTGAGGTGTTTCTTAAGTGTTTCCCAAAGTGCAAAAAGATTTTATCAGCACCTTATTTATTTTTTCCTTATCCCCTTATACTTCCTAGTTCTGTATTTTCTAAGGACATGACTTGTTTAATGTGTGCAACTGGGAGGACTTTTTGCACATAGAGGGTGTTTTTCTTTATTCTCCAAAGCTGAGAAACGACTGGGGGGGCCGACCACACTGGACGCACTTTGACGTCTGAGCAGTGTTGAAGCCAGAAGTAGAAGTAGAGCAGCCTGATTGGTTATTTGTTGTAATTAGGTCAAAATCAATCCGCTCATAATCAGCCATCAACCATCTGCCGTTCTGGTTTGAGCAACACACATTCACAGAATTGAACTATTCTATTACAACCAATAATATAGATTATTGTAGTGACTGATTCCTGTAACAAGCCACTCGGCTGGGTGCGGGAGAAGATCGTGTTCTCGTACTCGCTTCGACATAAAGATTCCAGGCTTTTCGTGTCTTTGGGTGAGGTTCCCATTTAATTAGAGTAAACAATTGACATTACAACTTGATATCACTTAGTTTCCTGGTCTCCCTCTGGTGTGTCTGGTTTTGCGGTAAAAACCGTGCGATCTCCCCGTCACCCATTCCTCATTACCTGTCAGTTGCACCTGTGCCCCATATATTAATTACCTGCCGCAATACTCCACACTGCCACCCGTGGTCAACCTGAGATAGGCTCCTAATTCAAAGATATAATACACAGACATAACTAATGGCTCCTACAATTATTCTATACTATTCTTAAAAAAAACTTTTTTTCATTGAATCCGTCCTCTGCTACCTTCCTTGCACACGTTTTACTGAGAACACTACTAAACCAAACTGTAATTAAAGCCTTCACTGTGATTCACTCAAACCTACCATTTGCTCCCATACCTTTGTTGTCTCTTTTCAATGTGTTATTTCTGCCTTGAATCAGAAGGCACACCCAGCACGTCTCCTCTTATATAAATGAGGGTTACCGAGTCGAGCTAAACAGGACACGGCTTCGCCCATGATAAGTGTAATATCACGCAGCATTACAAACAACACTTTAAAGCAGCAGCAACAGAGGCCAGCGAACCACAGGCGGCCGGGCGCACTGCCAAACTGTGGCCTTCCAAAAACACATTAACCAGCTATATTATGGGATGCAGATCCACCTCCATCACACAACACAGACAGTACCCAGCATGCTCTGAGACCGAGGCTTTGCAAAAGCTTGTAAATCAAGGGCTCCCGGGTCCCCTCTATGCTGCCTCTGCTGCTGTGTCAAAGCTTTGTAAAGGCAAAACTTTGTACAATATATCACTTAATATTCTATGCAGACGATTACACATTTTATATTAACATCAAGAGAAAACATGCAAGAAGGAATTGACCACCCAATATGGTTAAACACTCTGAAGCAGAGCAGAATGTCACGAGGTCTCAACCCTGACAGTACAATATACTACTCCTGACCTTGACCTGGAGTCTACAGCCATGCTAGCAGCTCTGCGAGGCTGTCCTTAGACACCGCAGTGTTTGAGCTAAATGCTAATGGCAGCAGATCTGGAGATCATGAATATCTTTCCAAAATTTCAAAGGGAAACCATCCAACAGTCGTTGAGATATTTCCATCTGGATGAAAGTGGTGGACTGATAGACTGCCTGGTCGACCACCACTGCCAATCCTAGAGGCTAAAAACCTAACAGGGTACTCAAATGTGACAATGTGACCACAATTTTCTCTCTGTTGTGGGCATTATCAATTGTATTTTATACATGCTGATATGAGTGAATGGCGGATTAGACATTTAACAGCCAGTCAATCAGTTTCAGACCTGGTGTTGCTTACCTGACTAAATAAAGCAAAGAGAGAGACGGAGGCTGAAGGAGTTGGATCACTTTAGAGATTTTTCCACCCAAAGGGAAGTGATGTCAACTTCTCCCAGCTGCTGCAGAGGAAATCCCACCCTCACCCACCCTTCTATTTTATTTCCGTTTGACACTCCTGTTTTGTTTCTCTCTTTCTTTGTCATTCTCTTTCCATCTTTGTGTTTCCTGTCTTTTCCTCTAGATCTCTTCCCGTCATCCATTTTCTCTCTCTTCCTCTATCTGACAGAATGATGTTTCATCTGTTTTCCACCACAGATAAAAGGCAGTTTGTTGCCATCGATCTGTTGGTCGTGTTTTATTGAGACTGGTCTCACCGCAGACAGACTCATTCAACAGCGGTCACAGGATCCTGTGTTCCTATCTTTCTGCGGCTGTCGCCCACACATACGTATATGTCAACTCTTACTTACTCACATTTCTTTTGCTCATTCCCCATATACTGACTGAAAAATATTCACAGCTGCAACAATCATCCATTTGCTGCAGTGACGAGCGAGCTAATGCTGTTTTTAGCCACACTAGCAGCGTGGCTCTAGGGATGGCACAGAGGGTTGATGTCATTTATTAATATTTAGGGATTTAAAAAAGGACAGCAGATGTATTTAAAAAAATAAACATCTGTGCAGGCTTAGTCAGACCCACATGTTAGCACGTAAAGGCGTATACAAATATATATAAATATAACCTGCAAGTAAACATGGTCATAGTAATCATGTTAGCATGCTAAAATTAGCATTTAGCACCACGTTACAACCTTTTTTAAGGCCTTTACATACCGGGGGTGTGATAAATAAACAACAAGAAAATGCAAAAATACAGATTTGCGCAGGCAGAGGACCAACTACCAGCATCCTATTGACCCAGAGCAGCATCTGGTAGTCTGTCTGAGGTCAACTGTATTATAGCCTAAACTACGGTAAGCTGTTTTATTAAGTTTCCTTATAGTGAAATGCTCTGAGTGGAATTGTAGTTCCCTCTGGTAAACAATTAAGCAGCATATATGTCTAGGGCTTTTATTGTGAAAAGACAGAAAGGACGGAGTGGATCTGGCATGTGCGGCCTAGGTCAGGGTTGAAAGGTAATCAATAAGTTTGCGTCTTGGATCAGACCAGGGAGTCCCCGTGTTGTTCTACACTATAGTGTACGTTTTGATATGAGCTTTATGCACAACATTAAGGTAGACGCCTGTAAAGATTGTTCTGTTCGGCCCGAAAGATTAAAAAAACGGTTAGAAAGCAATTCCATGAAAGCTCCAGGTGTGTAAAGGCCGTTAAAGAGCTGCTAGCTTGATTGTAGAGTCTTAGCCTTGTTAAACAGAAAAATACATTTCTAAAAAAAAAGGCAAAGACAAAAACAAATCATAATGAAGTGAAACTTAAACTTAAACTGGGATGAAGACAGATTGCTTGTAAGGCCTGCATAAAAAGATAGTGTCTCGACACGATGAACCATGAGTAACCTCCTGTTACTAACATCACATCTCTGACCACCAGGTTCCTGCAGTCCATCCTGCGGTTTCTCTGACACACTGCTGGCACTAACATTAATTAGCTTCGTCACAAGTGCTGGGTCACTTCCAAAGACGCTATGAGGTCAACTGGAATACAATACGGGTCAACAGGAGTAACTGTTACCACCCTGCGGAGTTGGCAGAGACACGTAACACATCATCTTGTGGCGTGCATCCACGTCCTTGTGTACATGCTGTTTGAGTATGAGATACAAAACCTGGGTCTCGCTCACCAGAACCCTGCTCTACAGGTCCAGTAAAGGCCAAACAACCCCCACACAGAACCTTTTAGTCATTTACTCATACAGTTTCCTTGTCCTGTGGACGTTCTTTTTAAAGAGGAAGTACCTTTTTTTTTTTTTTTTAAAGAGCCTCTCCAAGGTTTACGATCACAACACTCGGGCTGTCCAGTCATGTATTTATAATATCCACACAAAAAATGCTATCAGAGACTGTGAGGCTTCACAAAAATACCAGTATGCGGCTGCAAATCGCTCAAAGTCTTGACTTGCCGTTTCATAACAACTGAATTTCCTCTTTTAAATAGAAAAAAAATGGCAGACAGCTGTTTTTTTTAATCCCCAAAGAAAAAAAGCTGTTGCCAAATGCTGAGGCTCAAACGAAGCAAGTGTCTTTGCTTTGTGTCAGTTCTTTTGCAATCACTTCAAACAAACTGGCTTCACAGGAGAGCAAAGGATACAGCATCTTCCAGCTAAAACATAAAGACACAAATGACCCACTTCAACACATTTGTCACTGGTAAGAAAGCCAACCTTGCACTGTAACTTACAGCAATATGAAAAAAAAATAAAGCACAGAAATATGCACAAAATGCAACCCTTACCTGAGTGCTGAGTGTTGCAGGGCTGATGGAACGACGCCTCTCTGTCTCGGTGGATCTACAGAGAAACAGGAAGACAGTGAATCAGCCTCAGCAACATGTGACCGTCACCCTTGCAAAGAAATAATGATGCAGACCAGCATGGTGGTTAGGAAGTGTTGCTCGCCGCGCACAGGATGGGAGGCGACGATAAGACGCTCTTTAGAACAGCGGACTTCAGAGTATTCATCGGATTTTAGTAGCTGCGGCCGGAGGAACAGTTTTGGGGAAGATCGGAATCCGGTCTGTTTTCATGCCTACGGAGCTTATAGTTACACTGACGGAAACTTAAAACACACACACACGCGCGCACACACACACACACACACCGCCTGTCAGAGATGTGCGGTTGTCTGTAAAAACCCACCGCTGGGGATCTGCTTCCTCTGTGGTCTGAGTGTCTATACAACAGCTGTGTGTGTGTGTGTGTGTGTGTGTGTGTGTGTGTGTGTGTGTGTGT
>NW_022280038.1:736275-743017 GCF_004355925.1 Anarrhichthys ocellatus
GTGTGTGTGTGTGTGTGTGTGTGTGTGTGTGTGTGTGTGTGTGTGTGAGTGCGAGAGCTGGTTTTAGCTGCGAAACAAAGCCACAGTCAACCCCCCCCTCCTCGCACGCAACACAAAAGCTTCGACAGTTTGGACGGAGCTGTGCAGATCTGACTGGCAGCTCTGGATGTGAAGCTAACCGAGGCTCAGAGAAAGTGACATGTTTTCAGAGAAAGACCCTGAAAACATGTCACTTTTTAGGGGGGGGTCAAGTGATTTCTGAACTGAGCTGCCGCTACTGCAATGGAGTAGAGATGGTGCCTCATCAAAGATGTTTATGGCCTGTCGATGTCAATAGTTTGTTCCTTCTTTTCCTCCTACTGTAGCTTGTTTCCTCCCCTCCTTAATTCTTCCCATTCAACTCCCAACCCCAGTTAACCCAGGTTAAGCCTGGCTCAGATCAACAGGCTTTAGCGTGGCCCTTTAAACTTGGCTGTGTAGGACTTGTACGGAGGAACCTCCAGATGCAGTGTAAACAGGTCCCTGATCTAAAGGCCACAATCTTCAATCTGAAAGATGACCCACCAAGTCACCTCTGGAGTTTCAGTTCCACCACCAGGCTGATGCTGGATGTTCTCCTTGCGGTCCCTGTATGGATCCTTTAGCTTTTACTGGATTGGTTAGAATGAAAAGTCTGACTAAGAAATGAATCCATGTTTAGCGTTTAGATTGGGAAGCAGCGAGCCTGGCTCTGTCCAAATTTTAGCATACTTATGAGCACCTCTAAAGCTCACTAATCCATACTAATCGATTCATGTTTTATTTCATACAAACAAAGTGTTTAGTTTATTAGTTTAGTTTATTAACTGGATCCCCATTAGCTGACGCCTTAGCGGCCGCTAATCGTCCTGGGGTCCACAGAAAGGACAAAACGTAATACATACAAAACGTGCAAAACATGACGTGAAACAAACATTTAAAAATATACAATCAGAATAATGAAAAATAGAAAAATAAAAAAATAGTATAGTCAGATACAGTCAAAGTGCAGTCAAAGACTAGGATGTATATTGTCATAACCGACCATATACACAGTGCATCCATAATTTATACAAAGAAGGATCAGGAGACTACAAAAGCAATGGAAAACATCAAGTGGTTAGTTGTCTGAGGTGAGCCTTTAATTGTTTTTTAAATGACAGATTATTACCTGTATGAGTTATATGAGGAGGTAGTAAGTTCCAAGCAGTAATTGCACGAAAAATAACTGTACGTTTGAGGAGGTTTGTTCTTGGGGTTGGAGGTATCAAGTGACCTGAGCTAGCATTCCTTGTGTGATGGTTATGTCTGTTACATGTGTGTTGTAACTGATTGAAGAAATAGTCAGGAGACTGCTACAAATAAACAGAAAACTGGAGCACATACACTGCAGTCATTGAGGGAAATGGGGAACAGAGACAGAAACAGGGGGGGGGGGGGGGCTGAGCTCAATTTCTAAACAACTAACCCTCAACTGTCCCAGAGCACACTATTGAGAAGCCTGCTGGGACCAACAGAAACACTGAGCTCTGTTGTCCAGGCCTGGGAGTGGCGAGTGTGTGTGTGTGTGTGTCTCAAAGTACCCACTGTGACCATTACGCTTTTGCATTCCTACAAACACAGTGACAGGCACTTCCATACCAACTGGCATCGTCTACATGCACCTCCATCAGCCAATAGTGGTGCTTGCATGGACACTTATTACAAACACTCAAACTACTTGTTTCAGTCGTCAAGTCTCACACGCACATGATGAAATCACACACACACACACACACACACACACACACACACACACACACACTTGGGCTGTTTCTTTTCTCACAGCTGTGTTCAAATATCAAACAGCCCGCTGAGAGAGAACAAACACACTGACGAGGAAAGATTAGCTGGTCACAGAGGGTGCCCGCACGCACGCACACACACACACACACACACACACACACACACACACACACACACACACACACACAGACAGAGAAACGTACGCACAGGTTCCGCTCAGATGTGAAGTGATTGCGACAAATTACAAAAGGCTACATGGCTTGACCTCACAGCAGAGCAGTGGCAGCAGAACTTCAAGTCAAAACAAAGGGTCCTGAATAAAAACAGAGATTAAAGCCAAAGTAAAGGAAACAGCAGCTTTAAGTGTTTTAATAGACTGTTTATGCACAGTGAGCCAGCAGAACTGCTTCAGTGTGCTTTGGCACTGATTATAGAAAGAACTGAACTCTGAGGCAACGATGGGACATGAAGTGGATGCTTCTCCGAGGGAGTGGACGTGCTCCTAACGCAAGCTACATATTTAATCGACATGTGTTTCCTTTATTTTGAAAGGGTGTTGCAGCTCATATTAGTTGGTAAAAAGGTCAGAATCTACTATGTTCTTGAAGGCAGCACTGTGGATGAGGACCTGGGGTTGGACATCAGTAGAGGTGAGGACGAAAGCGTGTTTTAGTCCAGTGCGAACCAAGAGGCCCAAGGTGACGGCGAGTCGGGCTAGTCAGCCATTTAACTAGTCAGCCAACTGCACATTCACCAAACAAGTGTTCCAGCCAGCTAGCAGGCCTGCAAACCAGGCAGGGTGAAGAACCGACCCCGGTCCGGAGTCTCGCATATTTGTAGCGTCGGGGGATTCGAAACTGAACCCAGTGAAAACACATCTGGTTTAAAAATATGAGGAAAAAAAAAAAGGCGGACTGGTTTATGTATGCCGGGGCGGGCAGGACTTGGACCGCTGCCTTGTTTCTAAACAGGCAGGCGGCCAGAGAGGTTCCGCAGCACTGAAGGATGCCACGGCTGACTGAGTGACTGTTTCCAGCCCGCTTATGTACGCACAGTTTGATCCCCCGGGGACAGCCTGGCTCGGCAAGGCTCTTCTCTGTTGCACCTTGGGACTGCACGGAATTCAACTCAAACACTTAAAAGAGGAGAAAAGCAAAGCCACCACCTTCAGATAATAAACCCATCTGCTACACAGGATTTGCTTCGGGGGTTTTAAATGAATATTCTAAGACCAATTGAAATCCTATTGTCTAACCTCCCTTCACAGAGAGATCAGAGGTCAGGGTCGGCTACAGGATAGTGCACAAGTGGAGCTGATGGGGACAGGGTTTTCAGCACGGTGGAGGACTTTTCAACACTGGATGATTTCCTTTGAAATCAACAGGAGAATAATCTTCACATAGTGGCTCACCAATAATACAAGCAAACGGGTCGGGAACAACTATTCCTGCTCTCATGACATCATCTAGAATGCTAGAAATGTTGTATGTACCATGTTAGTTCGTATAAAGGCCTATTCACAGTTACTACAGCACCGCTGATGTGTTCTGTGACTCCGGGCCAGCAGAGATGCTGCGATGTGAAACGCTGGTTGGAATGAAGTCATTTGGCCAGATGCCTGTTTCCATCTGAGGCCAGAGGAAACCGTTAGCCCGCCACTGCCTTTTTTCCCACCATCGTATCGCTCGCTCTCTCTCTCTCACACACACACACACACACACACACACACACACACTCTCACACACACACACACGCTTGTCCTTGCCGTTTTGCCCCTCCGGTGAAAAGAAGAGCTGACATCAGGTACAAGTTTAGAACGTGACAATGGACTAAAGAGGGGTGTTACACACACCAGAGCAATCCACTTCAGAGATATTTTCCTCTCAGTGCCTCCCGCTCTGATCTGCTCCGCTTGTGGAAGTCACAACCAGCAGACAGCATGGCGGTCCATGTGACATACTGTAGGACGTGTCCAGTGGTTATTAGTTTAATACTCATCAAGCAATAGGAAGTGGCTCCGTTTTGAGTCGTTTGAATCCGACTAAAAGGGAAGGAGTCTTTGTCTGTTCTTTTGATTTTCTCAACCACCGTTCGTCCGATCTACTTCACACTTAGTGGGTGTGATGCTGACGATCCAAGGAAGTGCAGTGTCGAGTGCAAGCTCTTGAGATCTACGGGAAATATCTTTTTGTAGTGCGTTATGAACACACTGTGTTGCGTATTGAGAGGGGACCCCTACTGACTGCTGGGTACACATCACTCTCCATCGATGTTTGTCTGAGCTTTTGCAGCTAAATGACTCGCACATACTCTAGCACTGCTCGAGTATGCAGCTATGTCACGACAGGTGTATTGCTGTGTGTATCGTTGGACCCAAGGAAGGGCAGTGGGGAGCGTGAAGTTATTTGGACGAGCGGTTTCCCGAGAAAGCAGCAAGCAGCAAACACCGGAGGCCAAGCAGTCGACAGCTCGTTCAGAACAAACACGTTTTGGATCGAATGTGGACACGGGAGGAAGTCAAGCAGCTTCAGAGTGTCCCCAAGAGGATAGTTCATATGAATCCCACTGCTTTTCTTGGCAAGTCCCGCCCTGTGTGGCATTCAAGGATCGGCCAGGCATCCAGGCACGCTGAGGTACCGGTAACCTGATTTGATTGGGTCCTATACCCTGACCAATGGGCTGTCCTGAGCCTGAATACTCGCGGTCAGAACCAGCGTGGAATAGGCCTACACTCTGGTTCATGGGAAAAACACCAGACTTCTTAGGCTTGGTAAGCAACCTGGAGCTCCTAACTGAAAGGGCCCTTAACAGCTATAGATTTTTTCAGATGTTTAGATATGAAACATGTTTTTATGTTACTATTCTAACTTGTTACACCTTGAAGTAACATACAAAAGGCCCCAAAACAGCTACAAATATGTAACACATCTGTATAGCCTACTTCTCACTTTGTACTTCTACTTCAGGGGAAAAAACTGGAGCACTACATTTACCTGACAGATTGGTTATAATGCAGATTCAGATTTGTCTGACAAAATAAAACTGTTGAAGTATATTGCATTATTATTCATTAAACGTTCCAGCATCATAGAACTGAAAGCTACACGAGACGTTAACTCTACCCTTCAGGCAACGTTAGCGCAACGTTCCCAGAACTGAAAAAAGAGAGAGAGAGAAATGTCCCAACTCTGCAGTGTGACAGGACATCAGTGGGCTTTCTGTTCTGCATTAGCTTTATAGTTTTTCTGCACTAGTCCGTCAAGTACCCACTATCCTGACCAAGTACCCCGCGGAAAGAGACCTTAAACTGTCCGAGCCTCATTGAGTTTCATACAGTGATTCCACAGAGACGGACAGAGCGCAGGCATCTGTCTTGGTTCTTACAGCGTATACCCACGCGCCGCACATCCACAGAACCGCACTCCACCCCGAAATAATCAGCACTCTGTGTCTGGAGGGCCGCTATCAACAACCATGTAATCATCTTCCAGGGTGCAACACAGCCGAACGCCATCACAACATCTCTGGCAGACGAGTACAGGTTCGCAAAAAAAACCAAACATGTTGGGGCACTTTGTGACAGATGTGATCGCGTTTTATTTCAGAGAAGACTTTTTTTTCTCTGGGCAGCTTTTAAGAATAATTGAGATGAGGAATTTAAACAGTCTCAAAAACAGTCTTGAGGAGCTTGATCTGCTGAACCGTTTCATGGATCTCTCTTTAACGGACTTAATTTCATGCAACAGTGTCGTTAATTACCGCTGACCTCTCTTTTTATGAGTTACTTTTACGGTTTCAGTCCTGCTTTTATTGGTTCCCCATCAGCATTTTTATCTGTTTCAAGCACTTAACAACTGTGTTTTTCAAAGTCTCCGCTCAAGTGGCTGTTATTACTGTAGCAGTTAGCGGTATTATCGTACCGAGCAACTTTTTGGAAGTGCGGATAGGTGGCCTACCTTTATCAAAACCACGTCTACGGCTCTCTCCCCTTTGGCACGGAGGCTGTACCTCCGCTTGTGTCGCTCGTACATTTTTCCCTGAAATATCCAGAGCAGACTGAACCGAACAGCAGAAGAAAAAAATATCCAGCAGCAGCTCTGTGTCGAGGAGAGCCGAAGCAGTCTGCTGTGAAGCTTCACATCTGGCCACAGTAGCAGCCCTCCACCAAACTCCAGCTCTACTCCACTCCCTCCTTCTCCTCCTCCCTCCCTCCCTTTTCATTCCCTGTCGCCTCTCAACTTCTCCTGACTCATGCCTTCTCTCTCTCTCTCTCTCTCTCTCTCTCATCCTGTAAACCAGCCAGCCGAAGCAGTACATTGTTAGGAGTTTGACAGATGACAATGGGGCATTATTAGTTATCACTTAACGCGATCAGATTTCATGCTGTTGAGATTAGACCCCCCCCTGCACTGGAGGTGGACGTGCATGAGGCCACCCCCATGAGGCGCCCCTCTGGGTGTGATTTGCACATCTCTCAGATGATAGATATGGCATTGCTTGCATATTCCTACACAAGGGGGCAGAGCCAGAATGGGTCAGTTACTCACCAGCTCAGATTGCACTTCAGTTTATTTTTTCCCACCACCACATGTTGTGTTGTGTTGTTCTGCAATCATCCGTACAGGTGGGTGTAAGGCTGATGTATTCAAATACGGAGAGAGGGGGGGTGGGGACGGCAGACACACACGTTTCTGTATATACAGCTGTACAAAAATTTTTTTAAAGTTATACTTTTCTTCCCTTGTCATTGTGATTAATTATGACAAAAATAACATACAGGATATTTTCCAAAAAGAATAACAAATGTGCACCCCCACCACCTCCAAAATCAATTATTTTAGAGACCGTGGTTGAGGACTTCGTGGGTGATATTATGACCCATGTGAACCTTGCACAGAAGAGGTGAATCCCGGCAGCCGCAAACAAATATATATATATA
>NW_022280038.1:748017-786478 GCF_004355925.1 Anarrhichthys ocellatus
ATATATATATATATATATATATATATATATATATATATACACACACACACACACACACATATACACACACACATATACACACACAATATATGTTCTGAGGATACATCTCAAGTGACTGAACTGGCCACTTCACCGTAACTGCAGTTGGTTCAACACCAGCCAGACTCCAAACTGCCTGCTCATCATAGAAACGACAGAGAGATTTCAACAGGAATCAAATGGCAGGTCGTTAAACTGTCTCCCTGCTGAAGAGGGGAAAGAAAAAAAACTCCCAACGACCCCATTGAGGCTACATTGCCCTCTGCTGGCGACCCCCGCGTCCTGCAGACTGGCTGTCTCTATCCTCCTGCAGTCAAACATCTGGCATTCAAAACAAGCCACTGACCCAGACCGCAGCCCAGGAATAAGCAGAGCCACTCCAGTCTATGGCTGCTGAGGAATCCGGCAGTCAGCAACATTTCGGAGTAAAGCCTCGTGCACTGAACATCGCATCCGTACGCTCAGTGGCTGGGCAGAGGCGCTAAGCGAGCTGCATAACATGGGAATGAGGTCGGGAGGTCCTGTTGAGGTCGAGCTTAAGGACACTGGAACAGGTGATATATTTCTGGTTGAATGACGGCACGAACCAAAAATACAGGCTGCAAGTCTGACATTTTTCACTCAGCAGGGAAACATGTTCCAGACAGCTTCATTACTGAACTCTCAGCTGATCTCTTGCTGGCACATCGAGCGGCTCGTAAGCAAGTTCCGCCTTTCCCTGTCCCCCCCAAAATTGTTTGCGTGCTTTTGGAGATATGATGCAGTTCCTGGCTATTCCTGCCAAATATTTATAAAAAGAGTTCATTCTTCAAAGTAATGCTTCATGTTACTGTTCAGGCAAACAGAAAAACGTTGCAATTGTTCTGCAACAATGACCTGAGCACACTGTAGAGAGGAATGTATGGATGTTCATTTTCTTGCATATATGTCATTTGATTCTACAGATGAAAAGTGCAAGTTGGACTTTGCCTTAAATCTACAGAGGCATGTTCAGACTCTTACTATGAACTTACTATGTAACAAGCTCAACACGTTTACTCACTGCATGCACGTTAATATTATCTACCACAGAATTGAACCATTTTCAATGGATCTATGGTTCATTTACTATCACTGTATCATCTTATTTGTATTATTTGTTTGGACATATAGAAAACAATATGGTATATATATATATATATACACACACATATATATATACACACACATATATACATATATACAGTATATACACACACACACACACACACACACTTTACCCCTGGTCACGTATTAACTTTGGCACGAGGATGTTGTGAACAAACAGGCAACCGAGCTGAGTTCCAAAGGTTACTTAGGGTGTTTCAAAGAGTTCGGCAAACAATGACTCATCTTAATCAAACCTACGTCCAAGCAGAAAGTGGCAAAGCAAAGATATCAGACAACAACAGTAGAGACTTACCGTGGAGACGTCTGTTTCCTCTGGGGGGTCATTTTCTTCCTCCGCTGCACCAATTACTGTTTCTGCAGACATGATGACTTCCACCTCTGGAGAAATGCACACGACACAATGCAATCAGTCCAACGGCAAAGCCTCCAAACACAGGAATCAATAGCAAGTGTTCAGAGTGAAAGGAAGTGAGACATCCTCACTGCAGATACACTGAGGAGTTGTCTATAGGTTTTATGCACGATTTAAACTTGTATTATTATGTATTTAGCACTTATTATTGTTGTTATTTTATTTATTTAATGTATCTATTTAAGGTATTGTATTTAGGTGTGTGGAAGGGAATATGTGTTTGTAAAAGGAGAAACTATAAATAAAGTTATTTTTGTTATTTCCAGAGAGTAACTTTTGCCAAAGGGGACGATAACCATTCCCATGTAAATTAATTCATCATTCTTTGATTATAAAAACAAAAACAGACTAGCCCATTGATGGTACTGTATAAATACCTGTGACGGATTAACGGAATCTATTTGGAAGGCTTGTGGAAGCCAACATGACTTGATGAATGTGAGAGGAAGCGGAGGAAAAGCCTCAGCAAACAACTCTCCTTTCTTGTGTTTTTAAGCATCCACTGGAATCCGGATTGAACATTCACGTCTTTATTCCCAAATAATGACACAGCAGAAAGCTCGCCTGGAATGGCCTATGCTGTGACCTGATGCTAGACCGCTGTCAGGCTGTAAACATATTCCCCCGTTCATAATGACACCCCCCGGTGTCTGCGTGACGCACGGCAACAACCTTGCCCTTGACCTCCCTTTATTCGACTTTGTTGGACTCCGGCACAATTATCCCTGATGAGGGAAAATTGCCGACGGAGGGGTGCTGGAAGTTCACTTAGAGAAGGGAGAGAAACTCTCGCCGGCCTCACTTCCTGCTCCACACACTCACATCAGCCGGCTCGTGTATGTTTGTTTTAAAGAGAAGCCGGCCTGCTGGCTGTGCGTCGGAGACTCGGTAATGTGACTGTGTTTACTGACATACTGTGTGTGCTGTAGCCAGAGTGTGCCTGAGACGAAAACAAACAGGGAGCGTGTGAAAATAAAGTGAAATGTCGTGGCATGAGGTATCAAAGATATAAACCGGCTTCCTGTCACGTAACATGTCATCATTTATCCCAACATTATTGTGCTGAAGTCGCATTTTTAGTGTTTTTTTTTTAAATAACCTCTTTTCTTTAATTATAAAGTGAAATCCTAAAGTATTACTCAGCTAAATCCTCATTAGAAAGACAATCAGCGGCAAAACTGCAGAAAGCCTCAGCAAAGCATGCGTTCACAACAGCAATATATCACAACAGGATGTCAAACAAAAAGCTCTATTATGGTGAGCTACATTTAGCGTCGCAGAGCAATCGCCATTAATCACCAGAGGAGGACTGGATTTGATTTAGCGTATTTGTTTAGGAATAGGACCTTGACAAACATATTAGCCGCGTGATGAATGCGTGTGGGTGCAACTAGAATGAAATAAATCAGTGGTCGCTCACCTTGAACGGCACCGTTGCGGCCTCGCGATGCTCCGTCCACAGCATCGGGAGTCTTTGGGTTTTCAGTCACCTCGTTCTCAGGGCGAGGAGAAGCTGGCTCTCCTTCCAAGGCGGTGGCACCTTGCGATGATGACGCAATGATCCGATCCTCATCGGGTGACCTCACATCCGATGTCATCTCAGAATTATCCTGCTCGGGTTGCGTTTCTCCACTCTTTTCAGCTGAGGCCACTGCAGATTCGCCACAGGTCTCTGTTGACTGATGGCCTCCTTCACTTCCTCCTGCGACAGACTGATCGGGTTCAGATAAAACCCTACTGGTGACCTCTGACTCCGAACGCTCAGTCCCTGTGTTCAGCTTAGAGTCGCCGGCATCCCCGCTCTCTGACAACGCCGGACCTAGCGACAGATCCCCTTTGGGAAGTTCTGGGGAGAGTTTCTCTCCCGTCCCTTCAAGATTCAAAGCCTCCATTGTGTTGAGGCCCGGAGACAGTTGTGACTCAGGCTCAGTGCCGGCCTGGCTGCGGTCTGTCACTGTCGGTGCACTGGCAGTGGGGAGCCCTGCGTCCACGCTCATTCGTGTGCATTCGCCGCTTTCCCTCTGGTTTGAATCATTTGGTTCCTCCATGGTGAATCCTGTCGACGACAGATCTGCCGTCGTGGTTTGAAGCACGTCCTGATCCTCCATACTAGCGTTGTCCAGAGTGGGGTGGAATATATCTGTCGTGGAGCTTCCGACTGACTGGAAACTGACATCGTCGTCGCTGGAGAGGCCGCGGGTCATCCCTGAATCATGATCGGCGGGGCTATCGCCGGAGCCGGGCGTCATTCCAGGTGACGGCTCCTCCTTGGAGTTACCAGCAGTCCGGCTATCGGCTGTAGTGTCAGGTTCCTCCATGGGCAAACAGGTGCTTTCGATACCGTATCCGGGTCCAGGTTCGGCTGCGTCTTCACCCGCTAGCTCTTCATCGCTCGCTGTTCCAGTGCAGTTCCCAGTTTCTGGAGCCGAGCCCCCCGGCTGCTCTGTGGCGTAATCCCTGCCAGCTGTTTCCTGGTTTTGTTCCAGGCTGTTTATGTCTGGCGTGGGTTCCCCCTCGTGGAGGCCTTCTATCAGAAGGCGTGGAACAGCGGATTCAGGCTCCCTAATTACATCGCCGCAGTCTATCGGAGGAGGGTTGGGGAGGCCCTCTGGGTTTGACACAAGGTCTGTTAACCCCTCACGCTCTGGCTGCTCCTCCTGGAAAGAGAGTCCGACACAGGGCTCCTGGCTAAGTCTCCCACTAGTCCCGCCTTCCTGAGAGCACTCCTTCATTTCAGAATCGGAGGCGTCGGATACCCCTGAGCCCTCTGATGATGGCGACTGGCCCATGACCGACGTCTTTGTGTCTCCGCAGTGCTTTACTAGATCTGTTGACTCCGAGTTGGTCGCCTCCTCTCTCCTTGTAGCTGTGCTGTCCTCTGCTTCCTGCTCTGATTTGTCCTCTCCCTTCGTGGCCTCTTGTCCTTCCCAGATCACGGCCTCTCCTCTATCAGTTTCCTCTGCCCACTTATCACCGCTCGCCGGCGGTGGGATTCCCACGGTGAGGCTCGCCCCTTCTTCCCCGCTCTGCGCTCCTTCACTCCTGTCACACGAACTCAAACTCTGTGTGGAAACCACGAGCTGCTCCCTTCCCTGCTGCTGCTCCGTCTGGTAGCAATCTCTCCCAGTGTTTGAGCCGAGACACACCCAGTCCGCTGGGGGGCTGAGGCCATGCTCCCGGGGCCGCACTTCTGACGCTGGAGCGCTCACGGACAAACTCCAGTCCCTCTCAGTCTTGCCAGTCCCACCATGTCCACAATCAACACCGCTGCGGCTTTCCACAGAGCAGTTCTCCACCCAGCTCCCTCCTCTTGTTGTGTCCAGGCACTCTGACGCCGTGGCGGGCAGCTGTAGTTGCTCCAGACAGGTTATCTCGGTTTCTGCGCCATCACAACATTCGGCAGCTGTGTGCAGGGACTCAAACTTCAGCTCCAGTGCAGAGACTCCCTGCGGAATACAGAAAAAGGAAGAGGAGGATAAACGTTAGCTTTTCCCCTCAGAGAAACCAACAGAGCTGCTCTATAGTTTCTTATCAATCGCCAACTCTGTGATTGCACAAGGTGTTCCACCGGTTATACAAACCAAGCTTGAAGGTTAGAAAAAAATGAGGGCAGTGAAAAGACAAACAATCCGACAGTGTTCAGCAGCTCAGTGCGGAGTGACTCACCTTGGCATGGAGACGGCGTATCAAGTGCAGCAGCTGCTCCACGCTCCTCCGGAGGGTCGGGGGGTCGTGGCCGGGGCGGTTGCTCAGCGTCAGAGTGTGCGTGTTCAGCCCGGGGAGGTGGCAGACGACCCGGGCGTCCGTGGACACCAGCTGGACAGTCTCGGCCCCTTTGTCCGTCTCGGCCCTGCCACGAAATAAACACTTAGATCATCCCGAGTGATGTCAACCTCCCTGTTCTCTTTGGATAATCCACGGGCAGTCAAACGCCGTGGTTGTTGTGTTAAGTCTACTCTAGCAGGTGATCAATCAAACTATAGAAACTGGTACAAGTTAAAAAGGTTCCAGACTCTGAGGCCAGTCAACCAAAACTGTTACTCTCCTTCCCCTGTAGTAAAATACGCCCTGCAACACCCGACGTGTAGACCACTCCTACTCCACAAACCCCACTCCCCCTGCTGCATTTGCATTGTTTCATAAAGACCGTGTTGTAAAGGGGAGACACTTCCCAGTCAGGCAGATCCGTTTGCGTAATCCTGGGTGGATTGCTTTAGCTGCGAGGCCCCGGCGGCTGAGCTCACCAGCCGGGCTGCCGGTGACTTCACTTCTCATGAGGGGAAATGTAATCACCGACACATAAAGAGGGAACTGCGCGCTGTAAAGTAACTCCAATGCACGCCCGGGCACAATGAGCAGAGCTCGCTAAGTGGTAGACGTCTTTCAGCTTGTGGCGTCTTCGTTCTGAGTTAAGTGAAAACTATTTTGCAGCAGATAAGTAGAGTGCTTTAAAGACTTATTTTAAAAAAGGGATCTATTTCCACTTCAAGCCGTGTCTCAGTCCATTTACCATGAAGCTGTTTTTTTTTTTCCCCAGCAGTTTAATGTTTCACTAGAAAGCGATGAGAGGAATCTGACCTCACAAGTCGCACAAAAAAAGGCATGATTGGGGATAACACCTGGCAACTGTAAACAAAACACATCCTCTCACACTGCAGTGTGTGTGTGTGGATTAAAGCAAAGCTACAAAGAGTGTGATGCTGTGGAGAGGTGCTACCATCAATGCTTTTGCGTTGCAGAATAGTTTCTAGGGCTGCTGCCTTGTTTTGCTCTTAGTCGAGTAAGATTTCTTTCTGTAAGTGTTGCTTTTGTGTGATTCTTTCAGTTTTACAGATCTCTTGATTAATAAACAACTCATCGATTAGTCGATAGAATTTCGAGCCAAATACTTTCCAATCCCTCTCTATTCTCCTGGAACGATACTGGCAGCCCACAACTTTTCAGTTTTGCCCTCAACTATGTGGCTGCAGTTGAGAGTGCTAAACTGGGCTGCAGTGGGCGTGGTGGTGATGCTCTTTGGACACTTTTTTTTCTCTGTGATGCAACAGACAAACATGGTTCCTCTAAAGGTCCTGGAGGAACATCGCCATCTTCCCTGTGATATATTAACATGAGACTGTTTGTACAGGGAGACTAAGATCTAGTATCACAGTGTTATCCTCCACTTTTACTACCTTTGAATGCTGACACTGGAAAGCACTATTTACCTTTCGCCTTCGACTGCCATAAAACAAAGAGTGCTTACTGCGCGAGGAGCTCGTGCAGGCGTTCGTGTCCTCGCAGGGCTGCGACGGCGGAGGGCGTGTGGCCTTGTCTGTTGGCCAATCGCAGTGCTTCCCCTGCTCCGGCCTGCTGCAGCAAGAAGCGCGTCACCCGAAGGAGACCTCGACGTGCTGAGAAGTGCAGCAGAGTCTCCTGAGGATTCAGGTCTGAGGGAAGAGACGGAGGATGAGAAATGAATAAATAGAAAAGTTCGGAGGTAATCAAACAAGCAAACAAAAGACAAGGAAACAGAAGAGGGCAGCAGTCCAGGCAGCAAATTTGTGGCGCAGTCGCTGACATACCAGCACTCGCTGCAGCTTGGCAACACCTCGTGGCAGTTTAATTAAACCAGTACAGGGTCCACGGTGACCCAGCAAACAACAGACTTTTACACATTGACATACTGATAAAACCAGAGCCTGTCCCTTTCCGTCTCAAACAGTAGATCAACGCGCAAATTTGGAAGCCGACACTGCAATTTCTGGATTATAGCCAACAGGCCAATTGACCTTTGATCTTTTGTGCTTCCGTAATAAGGCACTTGTACCGCAGTCAGTGTGGGAAAAGCCTCCGAAGCGGCATCTAATATGTGATAATAAAATGATCACAGCAGCCAAAACAATAATTATGCATGTGACTAAATCAAAGCAGTTCGCGCCGGCAGAGGTGAGCAACACTAAGTGCATCACGCTCCCATTTTTAATCCAAGTCCATTAATGGGCCCATGTATCAATTTAACTCTTAATAATGCCAACAAACACTGAGACCCTTTCCCTTTACATCACATCAAATAATGGATAGTTATGTAGACACACACACACACACACACAGACCTCCATCTTTCTGCCAAAGCAACAGGAACTCAGACAGGCTCCCTTTAGCGTTACAGCCAGAATGAGTGGCTGTTGGTTGTACCAGAGAACCATCTCAAATTTAATCTGTGTAATTAAATCTCTCTCTGCATTTACTGGGAGAGATTATTAAACGTTTCTTGGTCTTCAGGAGTTTCCCAATCTTTTACTGCCCGACCCACTCGCAAATTTACTGTCAATTTAAAAAGGCATCCTGAGATAAAGAGGGTAAGCTTGTTTAAAAGAGTGGGGAAAGTGAGTCCTGGAGTTCAATAAAAGGTAGGACTTCACAATGTGGAACACGCTGATCATTGGTGAGAAACAAAAACCTTCACGCGTTAAAACTGGTAAGTTAGGAGACTGGAAGACTCAAAATGGTGTGAAAAATCTCCATCTCAGTGCCCAGATGTCTTGTATTGCAGAGTCAGTACACCGCAAACAGAACGCAGCTGGTCTGTAGTTATTTATAACAGCAGAACGAGCAGGAATGAGAAAGATAAAACATCCACAGTGCGTACCGTGGCCAAGTCCAGATTTCTTCTCTGTTATGAGAAAGACTGCGTTCTACTCTTTATCTTTCATTTGTCACTGCATTGCACTGAGGGTTTCCTTCCTCCAAAGTCTATACACAAAAAAACTGATATTTATTCAAGCCAACAGGGGCAATTTGTGTTGTTCTTCCGTTGGACACAGACAAGCAGTTTTATATTTCAAGTCCTAGTGTGATTTCTTCTAGAACTTTTTTAACTGTGCCTTGTGCAGATTTTAACAGTATGATAAAATAAGATGGAAAAAAGTTAGAAATTGTTTTGTTTTTTTAAACAGCTGGGAACTCGGTTCTGTTATTAGCACCATTAGGTAACATTTAGAATGCTGGTTGTGTCTACTGATGAGAGGTTTCTCTCCATTTAACGCAGGCCTGTCTGAACCAGCCTTTTCCCTGATGAATCTCAAGCTTAGAACTTAATAAACTCGGTTATATTTTAAAGAGCAGCTGTCTGTGATTACTTTCTGCATGTATTGTGATAATAGCTGGATATGTGGTCTGTTGCTCGAACCTAAACCTTCACTTTCACTCTGAATGTGTGATAGTACTCCGACTATTGACATTGTGAGTGAACAGTAATTATTTGACATATCGTTTGGTTATTGGTCTCTGTTCGCAGGTTGGTGCCCTGTTATTATTAATAATCATTAATAATCATTAATAATTTTACTGACATTAATAATTCTATTGATTCAACTAAGTCGTTTACTGGGATGGTATTGATTGACAAACCGCAAGCTACAGATGGTTTGACACTGAACGTTGCCAGTAAAATTAGCTGGGCGTTATCCACCGTTTTCATGGAACAGTTCTTTCCTGGTAAAGTGATTTCCCCCCCCCCAAGAGGACAATCAACGGCTGGCTACGGAGAGATCAGTGACTGCCACGGCGTGAAGAGCGACGGAGATAAACCACCGTCACCTCCACCTGTAGTCCGCTGCTATCCATCACCTGACAGGTCGGATAAATGGAGAGCTAGACTCCTCTCACCACTACCCGCAGTTCACCGCGGCCGAGCGTCTCGTATTGAAGCGGTGACACATTGCGAAGCGGTGCCCATTAGAGCGCACATCACTCACCGCAGCAGGCAGCCGCCTTCCACATCAACAACATGACAACTGACTTCAATGCAAAGAGCACCAGCGTGTGTGCATGTGTGCGTGTGTGTGTGTGTGTCCATCTCTCACAACAGCAACAAGCAGATCTTCCCGAATCGGCGGGGAGGTTATTACTGAAGATTCGATTTGATGATTTTTCTTTTTCAGGCCCCAAACAAACAATGAATAAAACATTTTTTTTAAGAGTGTGCAGGCTTTTAATCTCCACTACACACTTACTGAGTCGCCATCTTTTCTTTGTCAGAAATCCTGCTGGTTTCAATCCAAGTCCAAGTTTAAAACCACGAGCTATTATCTTAACGAAAGTCTTGTTGATGTTGCTTCACAGAGAGCCATTACCTCGCTGAGTTTATCATCCGCATCAGCCCGTCTGGCTTCCGTTAACTGACTGAAGTCGTCGGAGTCAATGACTGTTAGAAAATTGCCACTTTAATTTGAATAAAAATGCACGTTTGTTTGCACCGGCATAGCCGTTTCACAGATGCCGGCGCCGTTTGATCACACTAATACCGGAGTCAGTTGACAGTCCATCAAGAGACGTGCTTTCATGTTCATGTCTGTCTGTTAATATAAGCTGCCAGCTAACACCACATTGACACAGCAGCCGTCTATTTGGGATTGGAAGAGAGATGTGTTTGCCCTCCGTTAGAGTATATTTATCACTCATTTATCAGGTAAAAAAAGACCCAAGATATGCTGGTTACAGCTTCACAGACGCTATGTGAGAGGTTTGCTTTCTGGCTACTGCTCCAACTAAAGCTAGGTTTTGATTCATAAATCTGTCTCGGACATAAAGATCACAATATATTTGCCAATTATAATTGCACTTTTACAACCGGAGTTATAGTACATCCAGGTAACTTCTATTTCACAGTACTGACAAGGTGACTACTGCAGTGCAATCGCCTCAATCAGTTAATGATTGGTCATTCAAATACTGTGGAGACAAAAAAAAAAAAAAGTACCAAAGCCGTCATTACTGCGGGGACGCCTCACTTGTAAACCTGCTTATAACATTATAATGTGTGTAAAACGGTTATTCTTAAATCGCCTTTGCCAAGACATGTTATAGGACTGGTTACATGTTGAACATATGGTCATCAAATGTCAATTCAATAAAAAGGTGAGAATCAAGAAAATGTAAAAAATTTCGTAGAATTATAGTCCAGTCTAAGCAGACGGCTAGACGTTGTTTTCTGGGCTGGGCTGTTATCAGCTGCTCCAACAACAAACTGAGACTTTAAGCCCCAAAATCAATATATCTTTCATAAATTTTCAACAAATCCTCATGTTTCCACTGCATTTTAAGCAGCTTGCGAACAGAGCACCAACCAGGAACCGCCAAAAAAACAATCTGTGCGCACGGGCCCAATGGTGAGCCCCTCCCACTGCATCTCTTGCTAACTTGGTACTACGTTAGCTAACGTTTGCTATCAAATGATGCATTTCTGCAGATTACAACACAGGAAATCGTGGAGTTTAAGGATTTAAATCCTAAACTAGCAGGTCAATCTGCCGTGTTTCATTGGTACCTGGTCAGCACTGAGAACACACACACACACACACAAACAGAGGTGCTATGTGTGTCATTATGTGCTGTACGGCTATAATTTCCCAGCATGTTTGTGCATCAGTGCAGAGACATGCTGTCTGACGTTTTATTTGTGAGGAAATGACATGTTCCACACCCTTTCGGCCTCACCAGTGCTGTTGGTTCGCTTGTTCCCCAGTAAGCTCCATCCGGGAGGCAGCGCGAGGTGGTGGAGGGCCAGCGCCAGCGTCTCGTCCAGACGCTCGCACTCCTGCACGGGAATCTGACACTCGTCGAGCAGCAGCGCCCCGTCCAGGCCGTCGGCCCGGCCCGCCGTGCTCACCTGCGTGGAGGGCGATTACAGAGATGAGTCAAGATTTTTTACAGAGGAGGAGGCTTAGTCCACTGGCAGCACTCGCTTTAAGACGCTCAGCCTAAGAGCATTAATCCACATGCCTAAAAATGTACGATGTAATGCATGTAAATGCAGGAAGACACGTACACGTGCATTTATCAGTGCTGCGCTCAATTTGGGGCTGAGCTGTGCAGATAAAAACAAATCAGATTCAGATTAAACAAAAAGGACATTTTGAGTGTGCGAGACAGTTACATTATCTCATCCTCCTCCTTGGCAAAGCAAATTGTGTATTATTCTTCTATGGGATGATAAATTGCGCTGAAAAGAATTCATTAATTGAATGGCAAGGACTGTGGGACATCAAGCACTGTCAGGGAAGAAACAATAACATGGCAGTCTTTTGTCTTACTGTCACTTTGCCCACATTGCTGTATCACTCGTCGCCAATGGAGACTACTTTCCTCTCGCTCCGTGACAAGCCTCAGTCTGCGTGCTTATGTTACTGCTCACTTGGAAATGCTCACCAGGAACTGGGCCATGTCAAAAGCCAAATCCTGGACAAAGCTGAATCGATGCTCGGCCAATGGAGCCACGCGACCCAGACAGGGCTTTAGGTGCTCGGGGGACTCGGGGACACCTCGGCTGGCTGAACACAAGGTGACCGACACCACCTCGCAACAGTCATGAGCTACAAGACAACACAAGGAGGGAAGCAGAACGGCAGGATGAGAAGACAGGAGACAGAGGAGGAGGAGGTGACAGAGGACAGAGAATAAGTGGAATAATCACTAGCTTATAAAACATTCTTTAAAATAAATTGGTTATATTCTATACTATCAGTCTCATGTGTATATGGCTAAATACCCTGTGTGTTTAAAATGTGCCTTTTACAAAGTTGAGTATGTTTTAGACGGAGGCAATTTGCTTTGTCCGTGTGTCGTATGAGCATTAGCCGATGTTATGCTGCGTTCCATTTGAACTGGGAGGTAGGGATTTAGAAGTTCCCGGTCGGGAGTCTCAACTGGAGTGCCGCCTGAAGTCGGATTTCCAACTTGCAAAGTCGGACAAACCCCATTAACACCAACCACAGTATTGTCCAATCTTAAGACGTAATGCGTTATCAACTGTTGCCAACAATGGCTAAAAAAGGCCACATTGGCTGGAGCAAAACCCCATTAAGTTTTGGCTTGAACGCAGCTTTAGCTAGTTGCGGCAAGCTAGGTGACTTTAGCGGCAAAGCAACAACACAGTAAGTCATAACAAGTATAACAACAATATTAAATGTGTGCAACATCAAATTCAGTGTAATTGTACAGTTAAGTAGCCATATGTTGTAAATGCTACTTGTATCAAACGGTGGTTGATGTCCTCCCCTACAGGAAAACTTTCCCACTCTGCATTAACCACCTCCGCGAGTAAAACTAGATTGTCTGTAGAAATTGATATGCAAAGTAATTTGCTGCCAACGATCATGGATGAAAAGTGAGTCGAAGATGTTCCGTTCGGTTCAAAGACCAAACTTGTTTGCATGAATCTATTTCAGCCAGGTTTATCAGGCAGAGGCAGTACTAATGTTTTAGTCATTTGACATCGCAAAATTGTATAATAAGAATCGCTTATTAACAACAATCAGCGACAATACAGTGCAGCTTTGCACCGCTGCCTTCAATCATCTATTCATACTCTAATTAATACCAATAAATCTGAATATTATTTACCTAATGAAATGTGTTTCAATTTACCACACTAATATGTATTCAGCAGTCACAAATCAAACTCCAACGACCAACACAACATGTTATCAGTTAAATGAAAATTAATGCAAATGAGTTTTCAGTTGTCATCACAAACAGAATGAACAAAGAGGACTGTAGTCCACATACGGGTGTCAAAACACAACTAACGGGGAATAAAGGCTCTGATTGATGCCTTACATGCAGCGCTGACATCCCTGCCTCTAATTTACGCAGAGCACGGCCTTCTGCATCAATGTACTTCCTCCACAAATGCCAAGTCATATGCAGTGGATGCAGGACTTCTTGTCATTCTTCTCTCTAAAGACAAATTAACATGAGATAACCCCTTGATCCATCCTCAGTATCTAGACCTACCATTTAAGACCCATATATCCAACACAGCACCGTCTTTCGTTATCTCCGCCAGGAGATCATGTGCTCTGCCGTATGTGTGTGCGTTTTTGTGTGTGCGCATCTCTGTCTGTCTGTCCACAGCTCATTTCGCATACTGCTGGACCAATCAGCTTATTATTTTTTGTGCTCATTTATTACTGTATGCTCAATGATCTCTCGTGGTTGCAGTGATTCACAATTTGAGAGGACATATTTTATTGGCAACATATTTTACTGACTATTTTATACCGTATTTGACTGCCAACTCGTCACTAGTCTACTCTAAAAATGTAATGTTTTAGAAACTAACATCTCCTTCCAACCTCTCCGGGTAATGACTATCACTATTACACAACATTTCACCATTAGTAGCTCCAAACCCACAAAATCAGCCTGAAAATGAAGACGATTGCATGAGAGTCTGTGGAGCAGAGCCGGAGCCTGGCGGAGAGCTGCACTCTACTGAGCACATTTTTCTAGTTTACTGTGTGTCAACGTTATTCGTCGCTACAAACATTGTTGCTCACTTGGCAGCGCCACTTGAACATTAAGGTTCAAATGCCTTGCTCAGGGACACCTCGATCCAAGCCAAAGCAGCGATTCAGTGTATCTGCAGCTATTTTCCCAGGCCACTTGGGAATTCGATCCCACGACCTAATGCTTGGTCACAGGACGGGTCCTTCGGAGCTCTGTGTGTACTGATGGAGGGAGCAGTGATGCAGCGCTAATCTCTCAGTAGAGAGTAACACCTCCTCCTGCCCCTTCAGATGGCTCCAATTCAGCCGAGCACTATACATGGATAATGCAGTTTATCGTGTTCTGCCTTCTTTCTTCCTGTCTTGAACGCAGACACTTGAGGAAAACAACAAGTTCCACCATATGTTTCATATTTGTCCCTTGGGCTCAACATTCAAGTCCATTACCCATTTTCTGTGTACGGTGACCTTTGACCCTTGATTTACGTAACCCCCTGTCGTTGCTCATCTGCCTCACAGGAAGTTATCCCTGACTACAGCTTCGCTAAATACGTTTCATTCTTCAAGTGGAGTAAATGGAATGTGCTCCAGGAGGAGTGATGAATGAGGCAGGCTCTAGGAAAAGTCAAATGAGGTGATTTCTCCCTCTCCAACACGCAGCATTAGTTTAAAAACGAGGACGGTTGGGGTGGATGATTAATCATTTATTACTTCGACTATATCTTCCACAGCTATAATAACTCCTGACTGCCCTATGCTTTCTGTGTGTGAGATGTGAGGGGAGAATAATACCATCCCCTTTTTAGATATAGTTTTGTTACCAAACATTTTGGCATGCTTTAGCACCCCTTTATGTTCTTTTGGGCTGCAGCACATGATGGCTGCAGAGACTAGACAGAGATCTGACTGTTTATACTTATGGTGATTATGATAATATTTGTATTTTATTTCAATTATTTTTTAGGACTTTGACTGTATGTTAGTGGCCTGACACAAATAAGTCGGCCATGACGCGACTTTCACAGAACCTTCCCTTCAATTTGTTGTTATTTACCAACATAATCTAAAGGGTATCTGCAACAAGGTCCTATGCTATCAGTTTACTCAGACAATAGATTTAACATGTATCAAATACTGTATGTGGAGCTGCCTCTCCGCACGGGTCCATCAGAGGGAACAAGGACGCCGCAAGGCATTGTGGGGCGGGGCGGCTTACCGGGACACAGCGCCTGCAAGGTGTCATGACTGCTCCTTAGGGTGCTGGTCAGGTGCCTCTGTGTGCTGCCAGCAAACAGCAGGAAGTAGTCGACTCCCTCCTCCTCCTCCTCCTCCGCAGCAGCAGCAGCCAGCTCTTCATCAGCGAGCTGCACCGTGAGTACACACCGCCCCTGCAGAGAGGGAGAGGGAGGGAGAGACGGGGGGAGGATAGAAGAGAAAAGAGGAACAAGTCTAAGTAAGTCTGCAGGAATTTTATCATTAAAAAAATAGAGGACAATTTCTATCTTTTCATCTATTGATTTGCTATTATGCAGTACTTTTTTGACTTTTTCTTCTGACTATAAGTTGAACCTCTATGTAAAAGAAGCTAATGATCCCATCGATAAAAAAGCAAAAGTGATTTAGATGCATAGGAGACAAATGCCGATGCCGGATGTGAACCGCAATCCTTCACCACACAGTTACAGGTCAGATGTCTGGATGCCAAATCTTCACAGGGCGGCGGCGTAAAAACTCTGCGTGGAGGCTGGCAGTTTTCTCAGCAGCACACTTGTTTACAACAATTACACAAATGCCTCAAAAGCTAATATAGTAATGATTTATTGATTCAAAGCGCTACTCATCACATCATTAACAAAACGGGGAGTCGGCAGACGGCGCTGGAACAAGGAGGAGCAGCTTGACTTTCTGCCGACTCGGTGAGCGAGCACTGTCGGGTTCAGACTGCAGAGGAGGAGGAGGATGAAACTGTTTTACAAATGGAGGAGGCGTCATGATTTACAGCTTCTGTATTAGCGCTGTTTATCAACTCATCCAGCTTTTTCACCCTTGTGCATCCTTGGCACATAAATCAAGGTCAGCGCTCTTTTCCAGAGCCCTACTTCACACTGGGAGTGAAGAGATATGTTCACTGGCAACTCGACAGCTGTTATTGAGTCTAGCAGTTCACTTTCCACAGCCGTAAGGTCCGGGTTTGGTACGAAGGCCCAAACCAGAGCACGAGAGAGATCCACATAGAGATTGGAAGACTTGTTTGTTTTTATTTTGGCAACATCAAAAACACTGAAAAAATAAATGGATTTAAACACTGCGTTTGATGGATTAGGTAAATTATATTCATATGATGTCCGATGTCTCTCAGACACACACGTGCCTCCCGCCTCCGAAGATAATGGATTAAGAAGTGCTTTTTTTCTTATTTAAGTAACACCAGCGATTGTTCGACAGATGAGAGCATGTCGAGCGATCGACCAGAAGGTGTCAAAAGAAATGACAGTCTTTTAACATGCATTCCATCAAATTGTATATTTAGGATCCCTTTTAAAAACATGAAAGTCTGCCACAGTTTTCATGTCAGCCAGTAAAAATCAATGGTCGCCTGCAAGAATTTAGAGTGGTAAATTTGTCACCTTAATCTTTGTAAACAAGAAACCTGTCAGGTATAGCAACTAAGGGGGCGGGGCTTTGCAAAAAAGTAAGGAAATACGACTTAAAATCAACACCTTATCTCAGCTGTATTGTGTCTACTAGATATTGTGTCTACTAGATAATATTATGTGTCTAAAGTGCAGTCTGCCATAACAAGCCAACTGTCCAAAGTGACAACTGGCTTGTTGTGGCTGGATTGTTGTGGGCCGAGGAGGAGGAGGACGAGAAGGAGCAACAATAAAAATAGGCATATTGTTCAGAATGAGCGGTTTTTCCACTGGGGGACTGCAGCTTGTTGACACAGAGGAGAGACAATGGGACAGTTCTTCCCACTTAATCCGACCAGTGTTTCAATCTTTGTCTTTTCACCAGCGCGGTCCAACGCGAGCAGAACGGTGTCAAGGAGAGTTAAGCATGCTTCCTCCTTCTCTTGTGAAGAGGTGGCCTCGGGGCCTTGTTCCATACGGGGGGGGGGGGGAACCAGCAGCCTTGGGATTGGCAAGTCTCTGTTTGGCAAGCCGCCGCTGCTGTTGAGCAATGTGAGGGGGGGTAGAAATGTGTTCAATAGGCAGAGGCCACAGGAGGAGAAACCGCCTGCAGTGACCTTTGGAGAGCTGGGACTAAATACATTGACTTGCAGCAGTAGGGATGCAGAGAGCCTGGGCTTTAACAAGCAGAGCAGGGGCCGCTGGCATAAGTGAGTTGTAGATGGGCAGGAAGCCAGCAGACGTGACACTCTCTCCATTAAAACCTCATCCTTTATCCCCGGCCCAGATCGGGAAAATAGGGAGCAGAGCGGCACCTCGGTGGATTTGTGAGTTTGCGCTGCGCGTGTCAATGAAACCGTTTTCGATGCGAAAGGAAGTCCAGCGTCCTCGCTATACGGACATAAGAAAAGCAAAGGGAGAATTTGAAAAAGCAAACCAGCACCTTTCAAGCCGGGTGACGTGCACCAATGGATGCCACTCAGCTGCACCGTGTGACTGTGCTCTCTGCTGGTAATAGGTACTTAACAAAGTGACCTGCTGGGGTATTGACCTGCCAATCACGGCGCTTCAGCTGGGGGACAGGCCACTATTAAGCAACATCAAAAGAACAGCTGGAGGCTCTGAACCCCCCCAACCCCCACACTTCTTAAAGATGCACGTGCGAGTCCTGCAACTGTATGCTGGCATCAACTCACCAGGTAAAAGCAGCTTTGGATTTTAAGGCCTCCACGTATGAATTCTCACCGAAGTTGCTTTTAATGATTCATTTTTAAAAGAAGTCATTATGCAGTCTAAATTCATGTTCATCCCGCTGGCTGGATTTCTGACTAATGAGCAGCGCAATTTGGAAGTTTTGCTCCACTTCAGCACTCAAACTAATTGTGAAGACGTCCCATGGCACCTCGAAGATTTTCTCTCGTCATGAATTACTGTACATACAACAGACCTACCTTTCTAGCTTTTAGTCAGTCCCGTTGCGTGGAAACTGCTGTAATAACAATTAAAAAAATAATGTATATAAATGGACAACACTACACATTTGATGTTCTGTAAAGAGCTGCCGTGATTTAAAACAGCCTGTTAACCCATCAAAAAGTGGCTGCTGCTGCTGCTGGAAAATTTAGGAGACAATTTATGGAAATCTTACTCGCTGGTCGGCAAGTTTCATGAGACGGACGCGCATTAAATCAGGTCCAGAGCATTTATCAAGCTACACACACATCTACAGCACCCTTCCACTGCAGCTACGGACCAACAGGCAGCGGAGAGGACACAGGTTCCATCAGCACCACGGCTTCCACAGCCACGCGTCCTGTGTTTAGAGACCTGACCCGCTCATCTACTTGTAAAAGCCACTCAGGAAAACACACTGTCCAAACGCCAACAATGTAAATGACGTGTTTGCTCGCAGCCAGAGCAGCAGGTAGGACTCGATCTCCGTTACTGACAGAAAACTCATCCTCGGGCCGCCCAACACATCATTTAACCCTCTCTACTTCCTCGCGTTGCTCTTGAAAAAAAACTCATTACTTTGCCAAACACTTCTTCGTTAAAAGCAATTTTTTTTGGTCAAAGTAATATCGCAAGAGCACCTCTTGACCTCTTTACTAGCGGTTGTTTCTATCTACAAACTGGCACTGTCGTTATTAGTCGCTCTGGATGGTGTTTTTTAAAGAGCTGCAATTACAGAGCGACTACTTAACCCCTATGACCTATCTTACTGGGAACGGCGGTGATAAGTGCTGAAGGCCTGATGTCTAATGAGGCCCGGCCGCCCGCCCGGTTCCACCGAACGCTCTGGGTATAAATCACAGATCCGGTTGTCCGGGTGGTTAATGTGTGTGAGCCACTCTTGCCTACACACACACACACACACACACACACACACACACACACACACAAACGGGTGCGCAGATTTTTTACTGTGGGACCATTTAAGCAGCAAAGCTAACTGCAGTTATAAACTTGACGGAGGAAAATGAACTTTGCGCCTCGGTCGCTCAGCTCTGCTCTGTTTACATTGTACAGACTGTAATTGTTATTTTCACTCATGAATGATGCATTATTTCACCCACCGGCAACACATTTGCTATTAATCAGGGTGTTCAATTTGTATGACCCCGACCCGCCTGATCTACAGATTAACCGCAGCGCCCCCGCGGATGTAACTGCAATCAGTGCATGTCCGATACGCACAAATGACTTATAAACAGTCATCATAAGGAAAAGGACTGTTGCACCCTATAATGGTATATTTCCTGCAAATGTAATTAAATTTGCACCAACCTGATCCCAGCCCAACCTATAATAATGTAAATGTCCTGACTGATATTAACATTTATTAACCCATACCCATGCTGATTGGTCACTGTGCAACAAGTGGATCGTACTTGACCCAGCAAAACATCACTGGTGGTGATTCATGTGAGCATTGTCTAGTGTGCAGACTCTATTGTTTCACTTCACTTAAACGCTGCAGGAGATGGCTGACTCTACTCCAGCGAGCGATGAAGGCAAAACAGTTGATTCAACAGCCATTGAATGTTCTTTTTCATCTGGTGATTCCTATTAGATAAAGTGTCCTTTTTGCCTCGTCTGATCTTATGGAATTTCTGCAATTACAAATGACTTGAAAGGAAGAAAAAAGCACTTTGGTAAGCATTAAACATTTGCATTACATTTATGATTTTGAAAAACAAATGGCGCGCCTGATCGAGGACATTTTATGACATTATTGGTCGAGTTATTACATTATTGGGTTACATTTTGGATCAGGTTAAGAGCAAATTTGATTTAAAAAATATTCAGGACATTATTACATTATTGGGTGCTACAAGGAACACAAGAAATTGCCCGAGGCCTTGGTTTATTACTGGAAATAAAACAAGTAGCTTGTTCTGTCCAACTGAACAGGAAATCAGGCATCTTGGGGATTTATTCACAATTTAGGGACAGAGGTATCATGAGATTGACCGCTTGTTGGGGGCAGCGGGTATTAATATTTCAGTTTATCAGTTGACCCTCACCTAGAGTAACAAGACGGGGGAACTCAATCTGCTAAAACATGCTTTCATCCTAGATCCAGGTAAGTGCTGGACTGACAAACGCTAGATGGTAAATCAAAAAAGGTTAGAAACAGAACAAAAAGAACTTTCATATGACCTTTCACGTCTTTGGAAGACATGCCAAAGCCTCTGGTTCCTGGACAAAAGAAACTTCAGAGTACAACATGTTCTTTTACCCTCACAGAGAGAGTCTGCATAATCAGAACATTTAAATTCTCAATTAACAAGAACATCCAGCAATCAAGAGGTCACGCGTCCCCTTTGGCGGAAAGCTCTTAGCTGTAATTACCTGCTCACCTATTGATTTGGACAAATGGCACACGTCCAGCTTAACTAGGCCTCAATATGTCCTTTTCAGAGTAATTATTTAAGAGGATAAGTTCCTGTTCTTAGATCGAAACTGTGATGACTGCTATATTTAATCCAACATCTGAGCCGAGTCAAACGCTGGCGTAGCTTTAGTTTGGTGGGTAAGAAAATCACATGAATGGGTGGTGCAACACACTGACACTTTGAGAGTTGGAAAAATAGAGAACTGGAACCACCAAAAAAAAAAAAAGTGCTTTGGATAAAAAGATCAGCAGTCTTGTTTTTAGTCACTTCCTAATACATTATCTTGTTCTATTTTTGTAATGTCAACAGTCGACCAAGTGGTTCCCATTTCATTCAACTGATAACATGTAAAAGATGATGACACATCACACAACAGTCAGCAAACAATACATTTAATAGCCAGTTGATTTGCATGCAGTCTGATGCCATGTTCTCCGTTATCTGGCCCTTGTTTTCAGTTATTCCAGTTAGTTAGACCTGTTCTCGGGTAGGCGGAGCTAATCCAGGAATTACACGAGGTCATCTACCTCCGTAATAAAGCACTAATAAGGATGATAAAGGCGTAACTCGTAGCGCCCCAACAGGTGCTATAAACGAACCTTGAGGAGCACACCTACAGCACACGGTCCTGAGAAGAGGTCCGGTGGAGCTGTGTGGAAACAGCTGTGTGGAAACAGCTGTATGAGCGGACTGACGGTGTGTTGAGGCATTCAGAGACAAAAAGAAATGGCTTCTACGTCAGTTCTAGTGGGAATAGTAGAGATGAACCGATCTATCGGCTGCCGATCGAAAACCAGGTCAGTCTCATATTTCCGTGTTTGGTGCGAAAGTGAAGAGGACATAAACTTCGCAAAGTCTAAAATAAACCGTGGAGGAAAAACCTTAAAACATTTGGAACAACCAACTTATTCACTTTTTCTATTATGATTCATTCCCATGCATGCTGCTCAGAGTAATTGCAGGGATCTAGCTACTCGTCTGCATGGAGCAGCTAAACAGCTAACGTTAACGGAGGCTGCACTGATTATGATGCGTTCAAGCTCCACTCAGCAAAAATGAGTATTGAGCAATGGTGGGTTATAATGCCATCATGATGTGTTCAAACGTAATCTTGGAAAAGTTTAAAGGTTTTTGGTGAGAAAGCAATATATAATTGATAGTAAAGAGGGAATTATGACATGCCTAACACTAGCTATTAGCAGCTTATAGAATGGAATTAAAACTATTAATGCCGAATTCTTTTTTTTTATCAAAGCAAATATTTAAATATAAAAAATATAAATGTATTTCCTAAACATTTGAATCATGTGTTTTTATGCAAACAACAAAGTAAAAGGATAACATTTTGAATTTTAGAGTTTTTTTACACTCAATAAAAAGTTAATCTGGAGCCTTGGTGTCAATTATAGTACAAAATCGGAATCTGTGGGACGACGGAATCGGCCGTGAAAATTGCAATGGGTGCATCTCTAATGAACAGAGATACTTACATAGAGTGGAGCTTGCTGTGGGTTGAGTTTCATGTCCCTGGACACTGTAAAGACAAGAAGAAATCACAGGTTACAGCTTTGCTAATATACTGTACACACAAACAAGGTGACGTGTTGGGGAATTGCAACAAGCTGTCATATAAAAATGTAATAAAGCTGATGAGGGTGAGATGCTCATGTAGCAGCAGACATGGAGCAACATTCATTTGGAGTCGTGTTTCGGGCATCCTTACAAGCACTGGGTCCAATACTCTCTCTCCTTCTTGCTGCGCCATATGTGAAATATATGAGCCAGTATTGTGTTTAGCTGGAATAAAAACCCTGCAAACAAATTGCCCTAGATAACACACAACACTTGACCCCAGGGGTCTTTTTTTTGGGGGGGCGGGGGGTTGCATGTATATCAGCTCTAGCAGCGTCAGAACTTTGTTGCAGACAAGGAGACGGTTAAGCTCGACTCTGGCAGTCCTCCCAACACTCAGTAGGAAGTTAATAGTGCATGAGTACTGAAAGGACACACACTGAATCACACGTGGGAACACACACACACACACTCATCATCCAACCAAAACTGCCAAGCCTCTATTTGTGCTTGTTTATTCAAACACAGGCTGCAGCAATGGTGACAAACTGTTTGTGCGCTCCTGCCTCCTCTGATCACCCGTAAGTTATTCCGCAAGCAAACAAAATTTTAAAAAAAAAGGAGGTTTCGGGCACGAAAACACACTACTCTACCTCCTCTACATGGGTTAATGCCGGGGAAGATCAGTTAGCAGGATTTACCGGCTGACGTTCACGTTTGATTCCCTACTTCCCGTCTGGGACGCAGGCCTCAAAGCCGTTTTCTGGGCACAAGGTCAGAAGCAGTGGGTGTGTAATTACATCCCAAAAAAACAACATATTACAGCTATTGACTTGAGGACAAATGGTTTGGAAACCTCTCTCGAAGAGACATCGGCCTGTTTGCATTCATCAAACGGGTCGAGGGACCGGTTCGGCTTTTCGAGAGAACCGTGTTCTCCTCAGTTATTCGGAGAGACAATTCTCTTTTGTCCACCGTTTCTTGGCAGTAAATCGAGTCCTTGCTGCCGGCCTCAGTGGTCAGCGGCAGTGCATTAATCACACGAACCCCGCGGCGGGGGGAGGCGCTGACAAAAGGCCAGGACCTAATGAGTTCAGCAGGAGAAAAATAAAAAACACAGCGCTGAGGAGCGGCGAGGCCAATTCACTTTTCCCTGCCATCCGATCCAAAACATTTTTTTCTTCCTTTCTGGTAAATAAACAGGCTCGCGCTGGTATTAGGCGCATCAGGTAAGGGGATAATCAGCGGCTCTAATAATACTCTGGAGTCTAATCCTCTTGCCTTAAGTGCAGTGAGCCAGGGAATAGCTTATTCACCACATGCATGACTTCGACTGATAAGACTCTCGCATTATGTCCCCAACGGGCTCACCGGCTCTTTTGTATTTGCATAATTTTGGACATCTGTCGGCGCTCTCTTTTTTTGAACCACTCCACAGGTCTTACACGAGGGTGCTTCCACTGTTAGCAGACATTTTCATTTTACGTGACATCTTATTACACAATAAGGAACATATTTGCCAGGAAGTAGGCGTGTTGCGTCACACTGCTGAGGACAGAGTTGATAACTTCTATTGATCCAGGGGAAGGTTTTCCCCCCGTCACCTCGTTCAGCTCAGTCTGCCACCGCACCGTTGTTGTTTTGTTTACGTATATCTATTAGAAATTATCACATTTACAGTTTCAGCTTCATCGATCACACAATAAAAAAAATTATCCACACAAAGGAAGCTATGCTGCATCATCACAGGGTGTAAATTTCTCCACTGCTTGCTTTGGATTCATGGAGGGGCCTGTGAGCGACATTACCACATACATCCAAAACGTCCCCTTTAGTGTAGCTGTCAAGCTAAGCTAGTTAGCCAGTATGAAGTAGTAGGCTGTGGCTCTGTGTAATCAAGCTACCATATGGTTGGAAGGGTCCCGTTGTGCTTTTAGTTAAGTTCTGCAGGGAAATACTAATGCTTAGTGGACAATTCACTAAATGCTTTATCTAAACAGAAAACTATTTGTGAATACATTACATTTTCTCACCACTAGGAGGTAGAGAGACTCTCAGAAACACAGCCCGTGCCATGCTAATGTGGCTAATATGCTAGTTAAGGCTAATGTGTTAGCAATTGACCACTTTGTGGGGAGTTTCTGGCCAACCTGACAAACGTTTTTTCAATATTTAGTTAACTTTAAGTATTACTTTTTATTATAACTACAACTTTTAAGCTATATGTTTTTGACTCGCTGTTTCGCTGTTTTGTGCTACACAGCTAGCGTGCTTTTGGCTCTTCTGAGCTTGTTTCAACCGTCCGCCAACTTTGAAACAATGAATTAAAGAAAAGCTACAAGTTGCATATAGGGTCATTCTTTAGTGTTCTTTGCAACAAGAGACTCCTTCACAAGATGAGGAGTCACTTGATACAATGATAACATCAAAAATATGCCTCAGTGCAGGTGTGATATCTGTTCACCAGGCTGCCTTGAATCAGTTGTCTGTGGTTGACCCCACCGTGGTACAGTTTGGTGGGTGTAATCTGGTCAAACAGTTCCTCTCTTTGGGCAGCAGCAGTCATTCAGAAAGGACATGGCGGGGGGGATTTCTAAAATAGAAGTCATTTCTGACTGAAACTCCTGGAAAGAACAGAAATGACACTGATTTCTGTGTCACAATGTCTGTGCTGCATGTGGATAATAGCTGGATTTATAGGTGAAGTTACAGTAAACACGTCAGGTAATGCACGGTTCAATGGTAAAACTGGAAAAGACATTGGAAACCAACCTTTCTACCTGTTTTTAAAACCACAAAATCCTACAAATATAGTCCTTCACAAAGCCAAAGTTGAATGAAACTAAACAGGCGTTTTTATTATCCTCAGACAATAATTGACTCAAAGTCTGCACAAAATCCCACCGTCAGACATTCTTCTTATCTGTTTTATTCAAACGAGATGGGTAAGTAACATAACCTGCGCGCTGGCCATGTAATACAGCAAAAAGAACACGTATTCCTTCTCTGGTAACAGAAGAACCTTGAGAAATGACATCCCCCTAAGCTCACCCTACGGCCACCCAACACCTGCTTATAGAGATTACACAACCCATTAACTCCACCTAAAACACTGGGGGCAGACAGCCTTCGGCTCAGCTCCTTAACAGTCTCCATTATGGCCCAAACTGCCTTTGAACCGCCGTTAAAACCGAATCCTCTTCTTTTACGGCAGGAAGGCCACAAGAGAGGCAGCCGCGTTCAAGTGCGCGGCCGTCCCAAATGAACCAATAAATCAAGAGACAAACAGCCCCTCAGTGCCGGGATAGGAGCGCTGATGCTCCGAGTCAGGCTCGTGAATGGGCCTCGTTACGGGTGCCCCGGCTATCAAAATAAGCCGTGATAGCCATGTGACTGCAGCGTGAATGAGGGGGGATGAACAGGATTAGCTTCACAACTCATTAATCTGGACTACGCCCCTCCCCAATCAACAGCTGACGATTCCCCCGACACAATGCACATGCACGCGGGGCAGACCACCACCGCAGCGTATGAGCGAATAGTCAGCACTCTTCGTCAGTGACAAGGAGGTCTCTCTCTTGGGCAGTTCTCTTCTTTCCCGTCTTCGCTGGCACATTGCTGCATATCTTTGTGTGTTACTGCCAAATGTATTTCAGTGGTAAAATGTCAAATAAGTGTATGACATGTGTATTGCATCACACACACAAAACAAACAGCTAAACAAACAGGGACATACTCAAAAATAAATGGCACTACGATAGGTGAAAACGTCCCCGGGTAACCTTTAAGATGGTGATTTTCAGCTTTGAAAATCTAAATTACATCAAAGTGTCCATTGTTCGAGTAAACTAAAGCTTTAAACAGACACACACACATCGATACATTCATGCTTGGAATCCAAAATAAATCCAAATTCATGTGTAATCAGGTGGTTTTCTTTGCCATGCCTGTACTTCTACTACGTGCTGCCCTTCTCTTTAGCGTCATCCTGTAAAGGCATGTAATCTTCTTGAACTTTTTCTAAATCCTCCAGATCAAAGAGACTCTACTATAGACGACATTAGAACATGCAAGCGAGCAGTGCATTGACGGTAAGAAGGGTAAACAGTGGGTAGGTCAGAGGTGGCTAGAGGCCCGTGACGGCGTCAACATAATCTTTTTCTCGTCAGCGCCGCTCCCTCAGAGGCGTCCTCTGTGAACATCCCAGTCCTCTTGTCCAAAGGCCACATCTCTTTAATGCACTAAAACAAACGCACGTGCTAGGTGCAGGTCGGGGTTTTTCGTTGCCATGAAGACCATTGGGTGTTTTCAAAAACACTTCGGGAAATAAAAGCCACGTGGTTTAAAAAGGTGCTAACCTAACTCCACCCTGCAACCACGATCTACGTGCCCACTTGCAGCATAGCGTTGCCCTTTAAGTCATTTACAGGGTCATTATCGCACCTGTGGCGGACTAATCTAATCAACAAAATGCAATCAATATTGGGAAATAAAGTTCATAAAGGCAACGTCCAACAATGCGTCTCATTGTACTTGTTGCACTTGCCTTGACAATGAAATTAATAATAATGCTTTTCCTCAACAGCTGGCATTGAGCCATGCATATAATGGGGATTTACAGACCAACTCCTAGTTTTAAATCTTAACATCGGCCAAAAAAAAAAAATGGAAGCCAGTAGCTCAGAATCCAGTGCAGTTACTTGAACTAGAAGAGGTCACATGGATCGTTTGAACTCGATGCACAGATCAGTGTTTTATCGCCTCAAAGCTTCACGCTGCAGTCTTTCGGGGTCAAAAACCTCCCATTGGCCATTAATTAACTTGAACAATGTCAATGTAGATAACGGATGCTAATTAATAAAAACTTCTGACCGACAGCGGACCCTCGTGCCTCACTAGCTGCCCAGCTGCAGCAAGAACCGCTGCACAAAAAACGGGTTAAATCCATTATTTATCTGCAGCTGTAGGGTATGCATATATATTTTTAAAATCAGTGAATAAATGCCAGACCTCCTCAAGACCCGAGCCAGGTTCTTGTGTCTGGCTTATCACCTGATTAAATTGAAGGGGGTTAGCCCCGAAGCCTTTTGTGACCTTTAAGGTGGACATGCTACTCTCCTTCAAGGGAAAAGCCGTTCAGCTCAGCGTTTTTAATATTTATTTTTAAATGATTAGCATTAAACTGCCAAAGTTCTTATATTGTTGGTTAATGGTTCATCATTAATACCCCTAATTGCCCCCTCTAGTCTCAGGACAACCGGCCTGGATACTTTCTCTTTTCTGCCTGTTTTTGTGTGTGTTTTTCCACAGATACACATAGATATCACCTACAAGACATCTTTGTCTAGACATAAAATCCACATGGAATAGTTTTTCAATTGTGAGCAACAACACTGGCACTGGCACTTCGACAAGCGCTGCCAGGTTTAAGGGTTCAAGGACCCGCTCAGGCGTCTTGCTCTAGCTGTAAAGGTACAGTAAGGAGCTTTGGCTATAAAAGCCTCCACCAAATGGCAGATGAAGAGTGCCAGGGAGAGCTTCCGTGCTGATTTAAGCCTGAGGAGAGTTCATTCCTAACGCCTCTTAACTTCCCTTTATTCTCTGGAAGATCTGGAAGGGCTGGAGCAAATCTATTTAAAAAAAAAATAGATTTGCTGAAGGACTGTCCGGATAAAAGTCTCATCGCAAACATGAGACACGTCTGACTCGCAACTCCAAGACTTCTAAAACTCTTGCCGACCATGTCACTCAAATTAATGAGGAATTACCTGGTACATTTCTTTTAGTAAAAGTAAATAGTTTGGAATCAAAGCCTTTCAAGGGGGGATTACGGCTCTGCGTGGCTCAGTCGGGTTTGATGTTTAACTCAGACATTTGTTTAACCTCTCATGCCTTCTCCCCCGGGTTAACCACTAGGTACTGGCCTACCACTGCGACCAAAGTGCTTCGGCCTCTGTGTTGAACCTCTTTGTGTGTTTCTTTCTATTCTTCTTTTTTTTTTTACGGTTAACTATCAGCCCCTGCTCTTCTGGGGCACGGCTAAATTAGTCAGCCCTAAGTCACCTCCTCAACAAGCACGCCACGGTAACTCGGACGCACGATGTTGACTGCCATTTAGATAGTCACGGCTGTTTGAGTTTAATCAAACCTCGCTATTGTCCCCGCGGACAGATATGAGGCCGTCGTGGTGATGTGACCTTGCCCCGCCGCACAAAAGCTGCTCTGTGCACGGGACTGCACACAAGTGCTGGCCGACAACACGAGGCCGGGGGGATGAAAGGTCTCCTCAGTGTTTGGTGACAGTTATTACCCTCTCCACTGAAACCAAATACCTGTGGGCCCAGATAGCATTATCTAATTGTGAGGCGCATCAGGGCCCGGGCCTTGATCGGCCCTCCTTCCCAGGTTGGATGCCCCCCTCCCCCCTCGGTTTCCACAGCCATCAGGCGCTCTGTAGACATCTTTTAAAAGGGTATAGTTAGACATTTTGGGAAATTTGCTTGTTCACTTTTTTTGATACCTTTGTCACATCTGAATGGTATGTTTGAAGCTACCGGCCGGCTAGCTTAGCTTAGCATAAAGACTGGGAATAGATAGCCTGGCTTTCTCCAGAGCACCTCTAAAGCTCACTTAAATGTTGAAAGTGTAAAAATGACAATTTGTAGTTTTATGGAGGATTATATGCCAAACTATTTCCTGGCCAGGACCAGTTACCAAGCAGGAAGTTAGTTGTCCAGCCAAGAAAAACTCTGTTACATTACCAACCACACAACAGGGAAATGTTGTTTTTACACTTTAGGGTTTTGGAAACAAACAAGATTTAGAGCGTTAGCAAGGCTAGCTGTTTCCCCCTACTTTCAGGATTTATGCTAAGCTAGCTAGCTGGCTGTTGGCGGTGGCTTCATACTTCATACAAACAAGCGAGTAATATCAATCTTCTTGTCAAACTCCCAGCAAGAAAGCAAATAAACCAATTGTCCAAAATGTCCAACATTTCCTTTAAGCAAATAACAGTGCTTCTGCTATATTTTAGGCTAACGTTTAAAGGGACGTCTGAAGGGTGTTGTGGTTTTCTGATGAAATGTTTGTGCTGGTAAATTCAATAAAGGACCTGAAACCTGCAGAAGGACAAAAATGCTGTTCAACTTTGCACGTTCGGTAAATGTTCAACACATTACGCAATCAACAGGGCAATTTCTGTTACTTGAATTCAGCTGCACTTGCCAATCCAATTTCTCACAGGATCGTGACGGCCGACAGCTGGGTAAGCGATGTGGATTTCAACGTATTTACAGGAGCAGACACTGGTGCAAAAATCTCTCAAAATTATCAATATGACATTTCACCGGCAACCTTCTGAACTTACTCATTTCAACCGCGGCGCGTGGAAAGACAAACTGATGTTGAAAAGACGACGAAGTGGGGGCAAAGAAAACACAGAAAGACGGGGAGCGAAAAGGAAAGTGGATGTTAGTCTCGTTGGGGACTAAATAACAGGTTTAGCCTGGAGAATTCCGAGCAAAGCAAACCTCAGCCTCACAGCAGGCCCGATCAGATTAACATCAACCCCACTGCAGTAATGGTTGCTACATCACTGCAATTAACAAACCAGTCAACAAAGTATGTACGACCCCTAAGCTTTGCCTCATAATGGCCTTTCAGTTAGTGCTGTTTTCTCACTCAAAGAAGATTCTGGGCTTAATTCTCAGCTCCAAGTTTGGTCAATCACAAACTCAAAATTGCCCGCACATATGTGTGTGTGCGTGTGTGTGTGTGTGTGTGTTTACCCCTGCGATACACTGGTGACCTTTCCAGGGTCTTTCCGACATGCTACACTCCAACCAGATGACACATTTCAACCCACTCTCTGGTTCTTTAGAAACTGTTCGAAAACAGCCAGAGAAGTGTGAAACTAAAACTGCCGCAATGGTTTTGGGAACTGGATTGTACACAGAGTTGCTCACTTCCCCCCACTGGTTCCATCGACGTAACAGGCGGCCTCTCAGCCCACAGGAACGCTCGGTTTCCCAAACAGGAAACTAATAAAAGTATGGACTTCTAACTTCTCACTGATTGTTCAAGAACATCAACTTAAGTATTGTATCAAACCGCAAAAACGTTGGATAGAAGATCCTGTCTTATTACTTAAGCACTACTGACACATGCTTCATGTATTTTTTAAAGGGGCACTCCACTGATTCTACACGTGTAGATTGGTTTTCTCGTCATTTTACATTTTGACAAAATTTGACAATATTTTAAAAAGGCCAACATTCAGTTTCTAAATTCAGGTCCATATATTTTAGACAAAGCAAACCTGTTACATGCGACCAATGACGGCCTTTGAATGCACCATGTGACCACAAATTAGGTTAAGGTGGAGAAGCAAACAAGCAAAAAAAAAACAGGCTCATATCTTTTGTGTTAAACTGAACGAAAACACAATATTTTTGTTATTGAAATGATTTCAACTTTATATGAGTGAAGCCTCCATATTCCATCCTTACAGAAATACATCAGGGATTTTATAATAACATACAATTCATGCTGAATTCATAGTTTTAGCAAACGAGGAAATGTGTGCGCAGAAATAAAAATGTCCCATGAGCAGAGGCCCAATCACAACTGAATGTAACGGCGGTCACACATGTCGTTATCAAAACCATTAAGTGGTATCACGAGGCAGACGTTTCTAGGCCCTGTGCGTGAATCATAGTCAAACTTTGCCCTGGGGAGTATATCGATGTGTCACTTCCTCTATTATAATGCTTTTGTTTAAATGACCACACACACCTACAACACACCGCCTGCTGAACTGTCACCTCAAACTACAGAGTAACTTTTTTTTTTAAAAGTGAAACCTTACCCTCGGCCTGTTTGATGACGACGGCTGCGAGCAGACTCCTTCAGGTGCACATTAAAGTCATGGGAAGTCCACCGGGGAGAGCAGGTGTGTTTATACTAGGCAGGCATCCCTGAGTAGCGGACATGCGAGCTCTCGCCGGACTGATTACACCGAGCTAAATATGGCTTTGTGCTAACACAGACAGTAGGCAGATCAAAGCGCTGATGTCAGACAGGAGAGGCGGAGCCTGCGGGCCACAGGTCAGGTGGCACTGGTGGGACTACAGCTATCCTGCCTCTGCTTTCTGCACATTAAAGTGTTGTGGTTCTCTCCGCTCTCTTTATCTATCAAACAGACAAAATAATCCGCTGTAATGAGAGCCACGAAAACACACAGAGAGGAGGTCTCGTGGATGACGACGGTGTCCATGAAACAGCCGCTCAACCTCAACCATTTATTATAGGGAGATGTGTTAAATATAGTTTTTTTCTGAAATAGCGCCAGAGCACTTGTTACTGTTTTCTAATGTTTTACAGACTATCAATCTATGAATTAATTGAGAAAATAATATGTAGATTCATTGATTTCCATAAATAATCATTAGTTGCATAGTTTCATGTTGCAACTGGTGGAGCAGGTGGAGCTAATTTGAACAGCTTTTGTTTAAAGTTGGTATCTTAATCTGTCACATCGGATCATATTCTATAAAATGATTATACATCTTGCATGTGTGATGTCAATCTGCAAAGTAACTAATAACGATAGCTGCTGTATGAATCTGGCAGAGTGAAAACATACCTCAGAAATCTAGCGGAGTAGTATTAAAGTATATAGAAGTATAAAGTAGTATGAAATGAAAACACTTAAGTTAAGTACAAGTGCCTCACAACTGTACTTAAGAAGAGTACCTGTTAATGTGCCTGAATACTTTTACACCAGTACAACTGACTTTTTATTCGGTTGTCCTCCTGTCATCTCTTCACTTATTACCATCAATAAAGACATTAAATGCCCTAAAAAAAAAAAAAAAAAGTGCTTTAACCCGGGCAGAATATGTTTCTCAGCAGCAGAGAGGAGTCTCTGTGTTTGGCGTAAGTCTTCCAACAAGGATCACACTTCAGCCCACGACGGAGTCCATTCACAGGTAATCATCTCCTGTATGCATTACTGAAATCTGACTGCAGTGCGTACACAGGAGAAGAGTTTCTTCCAGATATCTTTGAACCAAACAGTGAATACACCAGCTGGTTTAGACTCCATCCAACCTGACAATCTGTTGTTTTTTTTTGCAAGTATGTATCTATTTGCATCACTGCATTGTCATGTCTTCCTTTTGTTTTTTGTTTGCTTCCTGGTGGATCGGCACACTTATGGTTTATTTCCGTCCGCATGGAGACTTCTAGCATCCACACATTGTCATTAATGCAAGTCTGACCACTTCTGGAGGACTTCTTTTTTTCCCATTATCAGACCTGAGTGAGATGACACTTTATGCATATTTACAAGACCCAATCTGATCAACCAGAACGTAGATGTAAACAATAATGTGTAAAGGTGAATGTACAGCACAGCAGTGCTATGATCCACTCCTGTACGATTGGTAACAGGACGGTCTCTCAAATCACCGTCCTGCCTTCCCTGCTGCACATTTTCATACAAGAGACACGCTTTATTTTAAGACAAACTTCTGGCCGGCAAAGTTGACAAATGCTTTTAGTTCTTAGAAAGATGTGGAACCACCACAGGCACAGTAGCAATTAACAACAAAGTCTGCCTGATAAGTCCACCCCGGGGGCACAAACTGTGTACGAGCTGCAGAGGTGGCTCCTGTTTGGGAACGAGTGCGGCTGCCGTTCGGCGTGCTGAGAGGATTCCAGTGATCCCAGTCGTAACAATAACAAAAAAGGCGAGTCAAGGCCTCATTGTGGATCTCAGCGGGGGAATTCAGCCCGCCTCGCCACCTCGTACCTGTAAGACTTCCTTCCATTCTATAGTAAATATGGTGTAATTACAAGGCTGACACCGTGCATATCCTCCATCATCATTAACTTAGGGGCTTTGTGAGGATGAGAAATTGGCTGGGTTCAGCTTGGAGCCGGCAGAATCCTCCTGGTAATTTATGGTGCTCTCAATGGGAAGGCCAACTCCTCTTTCATGCGTCTGTTGTGCTGGAGCTGAATACTTACCCCTGACTGGAGACGGCCTCAGAACTGAGCCTAAAAGTTTGCCGTCAGCGACACGTAAGAGGCTAAACTAATACGTTTCTTTGTTTAGCAGGAACCGTTGTGTAGTCTTCCGCTGATAGCCTTGTGAGGAAAAATGCAAACTCAACTGTAGCCTCGTCTGCTGCTTCCTGATGCTTGCAATCAGTGGAATGTGTCGATATCTCATTATGGGGTTTACATTCTTCCTTTTGTATTTCTTTGCATATAAAGATCGTCATTACTGTCTTACATTTCCACTGATTAAAAACAGCACGGCGGTCCTGATATTCAGGACATTTAAGACTATATGGATTGCTTTAAGAAGACAGCAGCATTTGCTATAACTTCATATTCAGCATCTTAAAATGAAAACCCTCCACACGTCCCTTTAAATCATTGTACTGCAAAAAAACCACATGAGCTAATAATGTTGAGACTTTTGTTCATTTGAACAGCTGAGAAACCTACATACACTTGATAAATGCCGTAACACACGCCCAGATTACGCAAACACACATATTAGAATGGTTGTAAAAGAGCTGAGTCAAATGTGGTAAAAGGAAGGTTTATGAACCGAATGGTTGGTGGTTAAAATCCAAGCACTCACTGGATGCTCTTCCCTCTACAACATGCTAATGAGCAAGGCACAAAAAAAGCCAACAATCTCCCAGCGGAGCCACCGGTAGAACACTGGTAACGCCCGATTCCCAGTGTGTCACTGTAAAGCTGGAGCAAATTCCCTTTAATGCATAAAAGTTACAAAATGAGCAAAGTGACTACTTGGCCAACATTCAAAAGGCAGACGCTCCCATTTACAGGCCAGTCCCACCGTGGAAAGCCTCCACATGGAGACACAAGAAGAGGCAGATGACTCGACCGCCCGCTTGACTACAGAGGGAGCGATAAAATACCTCAACACTGAGTGTAAAGAGCCTCCGCAATGGCAGCAAGAGGAACAGATTCTCAAAATATCCGAGAGGTCAAAACCAGTGACGACGAGGGTCAATGCTGGAGGAGGGACCGACAACTGTGTCCGGCCATTGTAATTCATGCTCTCGGGCAGAAAGTGAAGGCACATTTTATTGAGGTGGTTCGCTATAGCTGGAGTAGAATAACAAGGTCCAAGTACATCCAGGAAGTGAAGAAGATGCGTTTCCCCCAATGGGTGTGTTACCACATGGGAGACCAGAGGGGCGGCCATGTTTGCGCGCCCAGTCCTGTTGAATGCTTTGAAGTGGGTGAGGTCAAGCAAGTGCAAATTAATTTTTCTTCTTTACGTGAGTGCAGACCCCTCCCACTAACGTAAAACACAGGGCTTGTGCAACTGACCTTTCTCGAGGAGTAAAATAGTCCCAGATGAGGTGTGTCTGTGCTGTCACACTGTGACTTTATGATGATCTTATTGTGCTTGAGGGAATGTTTATTGCAGATGTGATCATTACAATGTGGGCAGTTAAAGCTGGGCATTTTAGTCAGTATTTATCATTTGTCCAGTTATATAAAGCGACGTTATGCCATTCTGGAGCTGTGTCATTTGGTACTGATTAATCATGCAAAGCAAGGCAAATTTCTCTAATTTGTCCGTTACGTTTCCAGTTTGACTTCATCACCACACAGTGACTCAACGTCACGTGTGACTTTTCCAAACATAATATGAATATTTGGTCTTTAATTCGTACTTCAATTCGTTTTCCATATATTCACACTATTTCTTTTCATATCGTATTTCATCATGCCAAGTGCTTTTTTATAGGCATCTTAAATATTCCTTAATGGCCTTAAAGTCTTTGGTGCTAACGAGGGGAGTTTGTAGTAACGTTAGCTTACTTCACTTTTAACTGCTGTAGTTTGAATATTTCGTAGCCTACACTGTACTTTCGCCGCTTTTGTGTAACGTTAGTATCATTTTACACTTCTGTGGGACAGCCGGGTTCGTCCTCGTTGTCGCCGAGTTCACAGAAACGTGAGAAGTTCCCCCATTGAACCCCTCCGGGGCTCTGAATTACGATGTCATGGCTACCAAGCAACACGTTTAAAAAAACAAACAGCAGCCATTAAACCACTTCGCCGAAGAAAGATACAAAGTAACGCCAGAGTCACATTCACATCAGTCACACAGTTACCGACAGGCTCCTCTTACCTCGAGCAGATGAGGCTCAGCGTGAAGAAGAAGCCGAAGAAGCGGCTTTCGGACGCATAATATTCCTCCTGGACGGACTCGCAGTGTTTGGAGCTGGGCCCAATTTATCCTGTTAAAAAGTGTTGTACCGTGGGTTAAAATGGATGAGCGGCGGTGCGGGTCTCCCACCAAAGTGTCCCCGTCCAGAAACAGGAGGCTTGAGTGCACTTTCTAACAGTTGTTAGTGTTTCCCAGGACAACTCGGTGGGAGGAGTCTGCACGAGGGGCTGTTATAAGCCCTATTTGCATTGGGTTTCTTCGAGGAGTTCAGACTACAGGAAGTACATTTTCAGCCGCGAGGGAGGCCAAATGTATGGAAGCCCATTTCTACAGGCAAAAAAAAAAAAAAAAAGATAGCAAGTCGAAATTGTGAGATAAAGTCATAGTTATGAGATAAAAAGTCATAATTATGAGATATAAAGTCAAAATTATGAGCTAAAAAGTCATATTTATGAGATAGAAAGTCGAAATTATGAGATGGAGAGTCAAAATTATGAGATAGAAAGTCATAATTATGAGATAGAAAGTCATAATTATGAGATAGAAAGTAGAAATTATAATATACTTAAACACAACAGTCATAGAAGAAGCTCTTTGGAATAGGTTACCCTACATTTGACATAGAAATGGATTGTGAGTACATTTAAGACTACTTTAAACGTGGCTTTACAACAGATGAAATACTTCAATTGCTTGCTGATTCACATGGGATTGTACTAACACACCCTTGAAAGGATTTCAAGCAAGAAGCAGCTCTGGTGTAGAAAGAATAAAAGCGATGTGGCTGAGGTGGCGACCTTCATTGAACAGCAACTGGAAACATCTGGTCAGTGTCATGGTTACAGATGGATGCACCAAAAGTGTTGGTTACACTGAATTGTGCCTGACAGAGAAACAGTTTGAATATTACTGCAGTTATTGGACGGTGAAGGTGTTGATCTGAGGTCAAGAAGCAGACTGAGAAGGCGTTTACCACAGATATGGTCCAAACTATGTCTAACTATGTGTAACCTTTGGTCCAAGCACTGGAAACCAGCGGATTGAGCGATGGTGGCTGATCATGCAAAGTGAGTGTGTTCAGTTTTAGATGGACCTATTTGACAAACTGAGAGACGATGGCTACTTCTCAGACAACTTCTTTGACAAGTCCTTGATCCAGTTTTGCTTTCTTCAAACAATATAGATAATTGACACATGCACATACAGGTGATTGCACAATATTATTCTTAAGAGCCACAAATGAAAATGTGACAGTCATTGCCTATGTTCTGTGCAGAAAATTGTGTAATAAATGGCATGACATAATGATGTAAAATACTTTTTTAATTTTTCGGTTCTTCAAAGACATTTTAATAGCTGTGAAATATTATTGTAACATATATTGCACAGCAGCAAATTACATTTTGCAGGTATTAATATTACTGTATTGTGCCATCCCACCATACAACCAGGAGACAACTCCAGAATAAAACAAACCATTTTTGTAAATATAGCCAGTGCAGGGAATGTAATCACATTGGGGCCCATAGGGTAGGGGAAGCCCATAGAAAGAGCAGGCCTCATATGGGCTGGGGTACACAGTGCTCTTCCAAGTGATACAGAGAACCACCTCTTAATTTACTTTAAAAAAATTTTTGAGTACCTATGGTAGCATCTGCTATTATATTCCTTGGAAAAGGCACACCTGTCTCTGTCATGGCATTTTTGTCAAATACTGATATGCAATGATGATTGCTGAGTTTTATGTATGTGTAGTGACCCCGTTGCTTAGCAAAAAAAGGCCACCACGGTTGCTTATTGCTTGTTTAGACGCGTGCCCTAAATAACGAAGTCCAGTTTCCAACATGCATTTTATTTCTCACATAAACAAAGGACAACCACTTTCTCTGTCAAAAACCATTTCCTCAACATCAAGACATTTTAACATTTACATTTATTAAATATCGCATGGTCAAAAACTGTTTGCTCTTGTCTACTCAGCAACACCTCTATCAAGTGACCCTCCTGATTATATTAACCTGTGGCCTAATTGACAGCGGCACTACGCCCCCAAGTGGTGGGAGGTTGTACAAAACAAAACAATGACAAAATAGCTCTTACAGCAGTGGTGGGCCGTCACCTCATGGACGATCACCTCATGGACGTCCCTCCATATTGGATGCAGTCCCTCAACTGTACAGAGGCAGAGATTGTTTGCACCATGTGGACCTGGAGAAGGTTCATGTCTGCCTTGAAGAGTGTGTGTTGAAGGACTTCCCATGCGATGAAGATGTGTTCCATATCTGTGTGGAGCTAATGTCAGAGTATAATCTGAAATTAACAAAAGATGTGTTTGAAACAGTGAACCTGTATATTGAACTCAGACATCTGATAAACAATAAACTAGATCGAGATTAATAACTTTTCTGGGCCCGTGTCACATTCATATTTCCGAAATCTTTTGTTTTGTTTCCTGTTTCATTCCAAGACAAAAATGCAAACTTGCCTTCTGATTGCAATTGTCAAAATGATAGTATATGTTATAGCCTGTAATGGATGCAAATAGAATTGTTGCTAATACACACAAAGTCATATAAATATATGTGACTGGTTCTTGTGAGTTTGTTCTTGTCATTGTGTTAATTACATTGATTCTGACTATATGCATCATTGTCCGTTAATTAAGAAGCATCCCGTCATTGCGGGGTTAGGGTCGGACATTTGCTTCTTTGTTTGGGTTGTTGTTTTCTTTAACAAAGCAAGAATGATGGTCTGGAGAAATGGCGATTGTGTGGCGATTGCGTTAGCCCTGTTTGAATCAGTAGGGAACAGCTAAACGCTGCGGGGAGAGTGTAGCTTGTGTGCTGCTGTTGTTTTCCGCTAAGCTAGTTTAGAGTCACGTGTAAAATATTTTTCTTCCGGGGTCGGAGTGTCAGACACTTGTCTGTTTTGTCATGTGGGTTGCCAGTTTGAGCAAAGTTCACAGAAAACATTATATTTCCCACAATTTAAGCTTCTGCATTTTCCAAACGCACTGGTATTATTCAAACGTATTGTTCGGTTTGTAAGCCTCGTACCGAATGGTTTAATATGAATACGTGTAGTTACACCCCTAGAAACAAATAATAACCGTAGCTGTGGCGTAATAATGAGATTATTTGGAGAAATATTTTCATAATCTGCACGAGCTCTTTGCCTAATTCAGTGGTCGGTAACCTGCGGCTCTTCGGCCCCTCTGTTGCTGCTCCTTGAGTCTACATCAGGTGTCCCCAACTGGC
>NW_022280038.1:786488-813156 GCF_004355925.1 Anarrhichthys ocellatus
AAATAGGACAAAATGGCTCTTTGGATAGTAAAGGTTGCCGACCCCTGCACTAGCGGTATGGATTTTGTAAGCGGAAGGAAAACAGCCACAACACTTGAAAATCAAATCTTTTTGAGTGCCTGAAACACAAATTGTCCAAAAGAAAACCTTGTGATGAGGGAGGATGCAGCACAAATCAAGGGGAGCACTCACAACCACTTCAGAAATATATGCTCTGAAGATAATGAGAAAAAACAGAAATAGGATGGATGCATTATGATAAGGAAAAACAGGCTTTCAAGCAAGTGAGAAGTGGAACAAGACAATTTGACGTTTCAAAGGACAGGAGGCCTGGGGCCCTTAACATATTTGGCATTAGAGCTCAAAGATTATCAAGAGGTGACAGTTGACAATGTAATTACAGTTGGACAATTTTACACTGACATGAAACTCCCTCTTGTTCGGTTTTATTTGACCACACAGAAAAAAAAACGATGGACAGTCCACACAGTCACAGCACTGGTTTGGCTCCATCTTTGGAGAGACAAGAGAGCTCTAAGAATCAGTCCTCCACTTCTTCTCTCAGTGCTGCTAACCCTAACCCTAACCCTAACCACTGTAAATGTCAAAGACACATGTGCCTCAAGGTATCTAGTTCGTTATGTAATGTCGTAAAGTAATGGGCCACACCCAGAGTTGGCGTGGGCATATGACTGTGGCATTGTGGGTCGTTTGCTGGCACAGAAGCAGAGAGGAGTGAACGACCCTGCAGGTTAAACTGATTCTGCACGTGGTCCAAGAGGTGCACACGGTAAAGTGTTCATCAGTACATATATTTGTGTGTATTGTTGTTGACCTGCATTTACTTTTACATGTGTTGCATTTTTTGAGATTGTAGTTTGTAGTTTATGTCATTATTAATGTGCTAATATGTGCTAGCCTGTTTGGCAACGGACATTTGCCTGAGAGGCTCCAGGAAGAGCTCGCAATTTATGTAAAAATGTTTATGTTTTGTTTGTAGTTTTCACGGTGTCTGAGGTGCAGAGAGAGAGAGAGAGAGACAGAGAGAGAGAGAGAGAGAGAGAGAGAGAGAGAGAGAACGCGGCAAATAAAGTTCATCAAAGACGTCAGTACGAAGCGTCGCCATTTTTGCTGGACCAGTGTAGCTACAGTGAAAACGTACCGCCAATGTGGCCGACGGTTAAGAGTGAGGATCAGCACGTGTCCAGAGAGGTGGAAGCACGACCACCGGGGCAGCGTGTAACTGATAGAGAGGACGTTGGAGGGGATGCTTGCCAACTAACGGAAGAAGACGGGAGTGTTGGCTCCTGATATCGGCGGGTTGAGAGTACCGCGACTTCATCAGCAGAGGGCAGCATTCGCCAGCGCAACCTGCAGCTCTGTTACGCCACAACTGTATGGACATTTGTTAAGTTGAAAGAGAGAAGACATTGTGGTTAAGTTATTGGTTTACTTATGACAGTGTGTTCATCTATTATAGCCCAATTGTTGTTCTTGCTTTACTAGTAGCATTGTTATGAATAATGTTCTGATCTGAGAGTTCAAATGCACTTTGTAATGAGTATATTAAGTGGTTCATTTGAGAAAATTAATCAGACTTACAAAACATAAGCACTGAGGTTGCTCATAATTACATGGTGGTAAAGGTTGTATGCATGTTAGCAGTTACTTGGTGTTACAGTGTTATATCTGAAATGTACGATGTCCGTGCACAGTGAAGAATCACAGGGTGGTCAACTCACTGAACAAATTGAGTCTTTGCAATTAGAACTGACTAAGTTGAGCGAACAATTAAAATCACAAACTGATGATGTTGAAAGGGAGAGGTTAGAGTTACTTGTAGGTGATATTTATGCAAAAATAGTGTAGCAATCTACCACTGAGAGAGTTAAACCCAGGAAATCCTCACGAGAGAAAGTTAACCTCCAAAATGTTGGAGCTGAAGCAACTAGAGGCTTCTCACAGACAGTAAGTTCTTCAGGCGATATCAAAGCTGGAAAGAAAAGGTGAAAGCAACACTTGCTCAACTTAGGGATGAGTGCTCCGACCAAGACTTGGGGTACATGATGGATGCTGCTGAAGGTCTGGAGACACAAGTGAAAGACGCGTACGAATTTATAAGATCTCAGTCTGTGCCTTCTACAGAAATTAGAAGAAAGATGGATTCCTGCACTGCAGTAACAAGATATTTGATGGGGCTCATGAATGTACGCATGAGTGAAGTGGGGCTATAGAGGAGTTTGATGCTAAAGCAGAAAATGCAAGACTTCATGTGGTTCTTGACAAAGCTTTGGTAAGTGAACTGCTTTTGTTTTTTTTACATCTGCAGTAGCGTTACTACTGTGTTAATTTTTCTATTGTGACGTTTGTGGCATTTTTAATTGGCGGTGCAACAGTTTTGTTAAATAGTACTGAACTGGTGCAAGGTGTGAAGGAAAATGCTCCATTGGATGTTTGCTTTTTTAAGAAGGTTATAGTATTTTTAATTTATCATACAGACCCGCAAAACATTATAAGCAGAGAACAACAAAAACGTGGAGCGTGTGCAATGATTTCCCGCCTCAGATGTGCACGGCTTGTTATTCAAATTCATCACAGGACCATGTTGTACACACATCTCTTTATCTTTAGTATCTTTAGTAAAGGTTATTAGGTACCCTTTAAGAGTATTGAGACCATAAACCAAGGTGATGGCTTGATCCTCATCCGTAATTAGTTGAGTCTCAAGGTTTGTTAGATGTGTTAATGCAGAACGTGAGACTGGACGGTGAATTAGTAGGAAAAAAGGGGACCTTCTGCCCGTCACAAGCGTATCTGAGCTCGGAGCTCTGCGCCCTCTCTCCTCCACCTACAACCAGCCAAGGGTCAGATAAATGGCAAGTGGTATTGAAAAGCATTCAGCTGCACTTAGGCACATTATTGCAGTCTGGGAGGAGGAGGAGGAGGAGGGGAGGGACGTGGGGGGGAATGTCGAAGAAAACACGAGCGAGATGGGAAAAAAAGCCTGACACAAAGTAGTAGCTGCCTTTGTGCAGAGGTAAAAGGGACATTTTTGTAAGTTGGAGTACTTGGATGGAAGATATAGTGCTGAAAAAAAAATACCCCAGCCAGAGTACCCACTTGGATGGAGAGACAAAAAAAACCTCTAGTTGCAAAAGGAGAGAGAAGGAGCGAGAGGCATATCATTTGGTTGAAGAGTCTTGTGCACACTGTCCAACTATTCAGTGGGAAGCTTCTTACACTCGGCAGCGCTGTCCACATTTCCTTTCATTGGCCTTGAGGGTTTTGTTGTTTTTTTTCCAGCTAAAGCAAAATGGCAGCAAGAAAGGCTCTGAACCACTTGAACTTCAGTAATATGTAATGTTTGTCAGTAAACTGCGAGCTGCAGTATGCAACATTCTGGCCAGATTTAGCACCTTATCGTTTACTGTTAGGGTCAAATTTGACTCGTTTTGACATTTGACAGCAGTAAAAATACCCTAAACGTCATTCTTTTAGCCTGAAATTTGATGATTTTTCCTAAAGTGACCCAAAATACACAAAAATAAAAATATTCTAAAATGTTACACTTTTGGACAGGTGCTACAAGTTTTTGTACACTGAGGCTGTTTCGGGTGAAATTTGACCCGTATCTATTGAGATGGATTTTCTACCAGTGTGGGTCAGATCAAGGAAAATGGTGGTTTTAGGGAATCTTGAAACTGTGAAACTGTACAGGCCATGTTTGTGTGTATTCTTTATGGGACAGTGGTGACAGAGTTCATGGGGGACCTCGACACTGTCACGAGAACTGTCTGTGTTCCCACGACATTTGCCCAGGTTCCCGCAGAGACAGACACCTGCTGGTCTTTGAAGGGGTATGGGGGAATCTCGAAACAGTGAAATAGTAAAACAGCACAGGAGTGATCATATATGGTGCACAAAGAGAGACATCCACAGGTCAGAGGATGCCTTGTCACAGACAAAAGATCTGCACCTGCAAGCACAAGCACCTGCAATGTAATAAAATATTCTCCAAAGTAACACATTTTAATCAATTTGGGAGGGGGGTCATAACATTATAAAGGTACCTGAGCTGCCATTTCAGTGACTGACAGCATGGCAGCAAGATGTGCAACGGGCCCTTGATCTGTTCTTCCAAGATGAGGTTGATAGTGATTTGATAGTGATTACATGGTTATATTATAAAGTCATACAGTTCCAGAATGTTCATGCCATTTTCAAATTCAATAAAATATATTTAAGTCTTTTATGTTTTTATGTCTTATGTAAAACAGGACATGATAATGTGTAATAGTAGATGTTTTTCTCCAAAAACGAATGTTGTAAAACTTAAAAAATACACTCTCCCTGCTCTCTGAAACATTTATTAAGGATTAATCATACATTTATTAATGAGACATGGGCTATTTAGACATTCTAAATAGATCTGTAGTTTAAAATTTGGTATAGACACTATACTATATATGAACAGTATGTAAGGGTTAATCTTTGAATGTCAGTTCAGATGAATTCAAACCAATGCTCACACCAAACGTGTGGACAATAGGGTCCAAAACAAGGTCCATTTAGTGGCTGTTCTGGAGCTTTCAGTTTGCCCAGTTATCACGAAAACATTATTTTGTCTTCTCAACCGTGTTGGCTATAAAGTCGAGGTTCAACACTTGTTTTTTTTACCGTGGTTGACAAAAAATAATAAAGAATGAAGAAAATGAAGACAAAAAAAAAATCTCTCCTCAAGCTCCGTCCAGCAGCTGTCCTGGTGCTTTCGATCATGTCGCATGATCTTCATCAGATCTCTTGAGGTGAGATTGTTCTGTCAGCAGCTTTTTCCGAGAATTCACTCTGAATCTCACCGGAGTGATAAACTGAGAAACAAGCGCAATGAGCAATCAGTGATGATGAGATGCTCTCGTCTACATGTTGAATGTCACTGAGCGTTCACTTTGTACGATCATCCATGAACAGCAACAGGTGTCCCTTTTTGAGGCTAACCAGAAAATATACAACTAATTTCTGCTGCTGCCTCTACCCTGTACTGTTTGGATAGAGACGAAATAGAGTTTTTTGTTTTATTTCATCCATAGCAGCTTGATTTAGTTGACTTTTTCTTCGGGAGAAAGCTCTATTGAGCTAAAGGGAAATTGAAAAGTCAGGTGATAATTCTGTGGTGGCTCAACACTATGAGCGATTTAAGTCATTTGATCCATTGTATGTATAAAAAGAGTGATTAGTATAGCTTTAAGTTAACTTAAACCATCTGTTTGGGAAATGTATCACGCTTAAAATCTGTAAATATTTGATTTGTATCAGATAAAAACAAACAAATCACAACACAAGATGCCCTTTTGCTTTTAAAGTTTCTCATCATTGTTATTTTGGCAAAGTGGACACAATATGAAAAGTTCTGACAGCACAAAGACCAAGCAGATGTCTAAAAAGCTTACTCTGGGTTGAAGCTGTCTGTTTTCTTGGCAACACAGTTCACTCAACTGACACCCACCATTTGTTTCAGCGGGCCTTTTTCTACATGCTAACCCGAGAGGTAAAACAATTCTCTCCAACTGTCACATTCAAATTGACTCTAGATGTATGATTTTCCGGCAGCTCCTCACTTTTTTTGTCTCTCCATCTAAGCTTGTGAGAATGTGTAAGAGCATGAAAACACACCTCAGAATTATCTTGATGCGGTGCGGTGTAGTTGCACAGATAACAGTGTACCGGTCATGCTGCTGTCATTCAGCTGGTTGGATCGGGTAATATCTAACGCTGCCACCTTAAGCAGACATGTGTGTGCTCCTGTAAAAGGATAAAGCTGGTGATATTCTATGTTTTATTTTCTAAATTGTTAACAAATCCAATGAAAATGCTAAAACCAACTATGATACTAACAAGCATTTGTCGATATAGTCTATTCCTCTCTGTCATTTACTTAAATTGAAAAAATGTTTAAAAAAAATACATATGAAATGTAATCGTGAACTTGATTGCGTTTGTTGGAGCCATTGACAGTTTACGGCAGTTAACAATAGCATTGCAAATAGCAATATTGAATATAAAATGTGGTTTATTGAACTTACATTTAGATTTTTTCATTGAACTTATAATTATTTTAGGAGTAATGCATGACTGCTATTTTTTTTAAATGAAGTAGTAGAGCTGGGCGATATAACCAAAATCTTCTCTCCCAATGTCGGTCATTCCATATCTCGATAATGATACATATCATGAAATAGCATGTTTTCTGGTAATTCAATGAATAAATATAATATAATAATGGTTCTGTTAACTCTTGTGTGAATTAAATAGTTGGCGAATGAAAAGTAGGAGTATTTCCTCATTTATTCAACTTAAAAACTTCAACTTTAGTACAGAATAATCAGATTTTCTGAGAAATTTGAGTAAGTATGTGCTTCTTATTATCATCGGTTAAGATGATGTAATTGTGTATCCTGATATCTCATTACGCTATAATTCCATTGAAAAACAATGAATTATGATATTAAATTATCTCCCAGCCCTACTCCAAAGTATCCCTATGGGGTAGTACACCCATTTGTGAAAAAAAGGGTATTAATCCGCTGCTAAAAATAGTCCTCAGCAAATTTACAATTTACTCCTGTTTGAGTAACATTTGTTAAAAATAACAGTGCCAAGCTGTTTACGTCTTCAGTATGAACCAACGGGCTTTTGTGTGTCACAGACAAGGTAAGACAATTGTAAAGTATGAGGGACATTTTTTGTTTGGGGTTTTATTTCCTTCATTTATTGAAATAAATGGAGGTAGTCATGATTATATAACTGGCTGGAGTATTGGAATAGCGCTGTGAGCAATACATCGTTGTTGGCGCTGATGTGTGCATCAAGGTGAGGTGCCGCTTTAAGCTTTTATCATCTTGTCCACAAGATGTCAGTGTCCGTGGTGCTGCGGGTCAGTAAATCCAGCTCATCCCATCAACTGGGATTTAGTCTTTGTGAGACACACACCACAATACAAATCACTGTCACACAAACTCTCTCTCTCTCTCTCTCTCTCTCTCTCTCTCTCTCTCTCTCTCTCTCTCTGTGGGTGTGTGTGTTCCACCAGTCTTCCTGGATGAAAACAGTCTTCAGACCTAAGAATGGAGTGTTCGAATAATTTTCAATATAGTAAAACTATGATTGAATATCGTTTGTACGTTTTTCTTTATAAGGCCTGTGTTTAGGTCAAAGTTTACGTGTGTGTGCGTGTGTGTGTGTGTAATGCAGTCCCGGATGCATGCCAGAAACCAAGTTAGGTGGCTTAATTCGAGCCTGGCGCGTCCAACCGAGTGGGACCAACGCTGCCCTCCCACCCGCCTCCACATCCCGCCTCCATTCACTGAAGCCCAGCGGATTAACTCCCTCTTTAAATAGGAGCAAACAGGAGGAGGGAAGGCACAGCCACTCCAGAGAGAAAATTCCAAAAGAAGCACAGTTGGGGAAACTAAACAGAGAGGGGCCTGACTTCTTGTTGCTCACACAATATTTTTATGTAAATACATTAGTCTAGTGTTGAATAGGCTGTATAACCTCATATTTACTCTGTGTGGGAGAAGAGAGGACACAGTCATAAAGTGAACCACTTACCTATCTGGATTTTGTTTTCACGTTATCATTCACGTCGGAGAATTTTTATTGTATTTTTTTCACCATGTAGGTACATCAAGCACATAGACCGGAATGGAAAATGAGCCAAATGAAAAGCCCCAGTATGGTTCCAGGACTTGCCCCACACCTTTTTTTTTAAACATCCACCATCCACTGCCTTAATTGAGGCCCATTCAGCGGAGGAAAAATAGCACATAACTATGTCGCAGTAATTGCACCAGCAGGGCTTTGTTTTCTGCGTCTCTCCTCTGCCTTGTTATCTTAAAGTGATTGGGCGCCCACGAACAGAGGATGAGGCACTTAAAAAACAGAGCTGAAGCATGAGTAGGTGACACTGAATCCCAGAGGGGCTTCAAAACAATATATCTCAGGAACATCTGACAGAAAAGACCCAACATTTATCAAGTGCTCATGTTAGACAAGCAAACGAAGAGAGAGAGTAAATCATTTCGCAAGTTGGCACAAACCCTCACTGTATTTTAAATATAGCTGTTTAGAATAAACTTTGAATGCCATCAGCAAGCAGCTAACTGCAAGGAGAGAGGAAACAATCATTTATATGATCCTGGACTCATCATGGAGTCCACTAGAGGAACATAATAAAGTAGCAGTGGCTTTAAAGTTAGACCAGTAATAAAAGAGACACAGGGATTGGATTTTATCACTGCTCCCCAGAATCCACCCCCGTGGAAGCTATTCATTTCCCGGATATTCGCATGAGATGCCTCTGCAATCCAGTTTGCTCGCCATCGCAGGGATTGTGTGGGCTAGGCCCCTCCTCTCAAAGCCACCATCAACCGTAATCCCAACGCGTCCCCCAGAGGACAAAGCTCTGCAGACGAAATGGCGTGAGGCATCGGGGGGGAGATTGGCGTGCTAGTAGCCCCTTCTCCTCTCAGGGTAACTCTACGTGGTCGCGCCGATACGCAGGTTTTCACACTTTATCATGAACACGAACAGGATTCAGGGCCTGAGTGTTGGGCCTGTAGATGCTGGATTATTCAGTTGGAGAGATGGCGTTATGGCGAAGCGCGGAGTGTGATTGGTGGACAGTGCGTCTGGGTGGATGGGTGGAGAGGAGTCGAGGGTGGGGCTCGGAGGTGGGGTTAAATGGAGACTAAGAGTATGGGGGCTAAATTTAGCCAATGGCTCTGCTGTGGTGGAGCTAATCCTCTTTGCACTCGAATTATCTGGCCTTCGGATTAGAGGGCTTTGCCTCTATGCAAGACATCTACTCTGTATAATGATGTCCCATAGCAGGCCGTACCATTTCCACTGGTGGTGGGGGGGGGGGGGGGTGATCACCATTTTATATCCATATAGTGGCAATTATGCAACGGAGGAAAAGCTGTAATAGAACCTTTTTTTTTTTTTTACTGGTAATGTCGCCACAGACACATTTAGTGATACTGCAAATATACAAATATTGCAATACTTTTGTTCGTGTGTTGTGTTGTGTTACCCCATTCGGCCATAGATAGTGACTTAACAGAAGTTTATGGAAATTAAAGTCGTCGAGATTGCCACTTTAAGACAAAGTAGAAACCCCAATAAGTACAAAAGAATGAAGCAACAAACTGTACTTTCAGTATCCAAAGTAAAAGTAAGAATTAGTACAAGTATGCATCAGCAGAATGGCCCTTGTCAGTGTAACATTGTGCAATGCGTGCAATGCTTAATATATACTGAATATCTGAGGGGTTTTTGAGTGTTCATCCGACAAAACAATCAATTAGAGGATGGGAAATTGGGTTTAGGGAAACTGAGAAAAGCCTTTTTCGGTTTAAACTAGAGAAAGACGTTTTGGCCGAGCGAGACTGCAGACGGAAGGTAGTGACGGCCTACTGAGGCCCAAAGTAATCCATCCACATATAAAAAAGCTTTTCATGTCATATAATATACTATAATTTGAGACGAGCGTGGCACAGATCCACCGTATCATCCGACATGTATAAATGCTGCCGCTACTCCCCACTCCGTATGTGTTCTGTATGTAAACCACAGGGATGATGTGTGGTGCAGGAAGAGCTATGATTATCCATCCCCTCGCAGTATAGGTGCCACTCAGACTCATTCATTACCACATCTGCTCTCATCCACGCCCGATAAAACGAACCGTCCTTCCTGCTTCAAGGAAAGAGGGATATTTTTGCCTTTTTTTCTTCTTTTTTTTTGCCGATGTGCATATCCGGAGCTACTTCGGGATGGATGAGCAGCTGCGGAGAGGCGATGTCTCACTCAAGGACACTTTGACGGAACACGCAGCTATTGCAGGGCCTTGCCCTTATGGGAGCAGGAGGGCTCGGCTGGTGTAACTACAGGCAGGCCATCATCCAAATATAAAACCAGTCCACCACTGTGATGACACTACGCCCGTGTGGCGTTTGAATGGAATCTGTAAACGAGCACACTCTTGGAGATCACTTGACAGTGATTGCAGACCGCTGAAGGTCTCCAGGGCTGCTTGTTCTGCCAGATGACGGTGACCCCTGACCTCTCCGTGGAGGAGCGTCTGCAGGGATCAAGAGTATCGCTAAAAACCCTGTGGAGAGTCTCCACATTCTGCAGCCTCTATCTGTGTAGCCTGTTGCTCTTTACACTTGAAGGACTGTACCACTGGGTCCTAGAGGTGGGGGTTGGGGGGGTGTGGTGGGGGCGTTAGTTCCTGTAGGGATGAGCCTTGGTGAGGGAGGGGTTGGTGGTGGCGGGGGATCGTGAGGCTGGATCTTAATCTCTCAGCCTTGGCTGCAGCTCGGCCTTAGGATAAACCGACATGTAGGCTTTGGACATTTGGAAAATGCTACTTGGACGTTTGCACATTTTTATTTATGTTTGTTTTGTTCAGAAGTCATTTTGACATTAAGGAGATACCCAACTCTGGTAAGACAACAACTTTGTTTTCCTTCCATGCTGCTGTTCAGATGCATTGTGCCATTTAGTTTAACAGTTTCGTGAGGGAGCGAGGAATCATTTAGGCTGAAAAGATACCTGCGGTGCCATCATTTATTGTTCTCGTTTTATCTGTTACAAAAACATCAAAATGTAGCAGTTATAGATCAGCCATCAACATGTGTGTAACTGAATCCTTTCATCTAAATAGAAATGTTCCAGGCCATGAATAAATTATTATTTGCCAATCTCAAGTCCCCCTGCTACTCTTAAAACAAGATGTTTTTGCAACACATTGTATCATTGGTCACATTTGTCAGCTTTTGTTTGGAGCTGATGCGTAGAGATGTGTAGGAAAGAGGATATTGAATGTACTGTCTCTGTCATCAGGGTCTATTCAGCGTTGCATTTCCCGGTAGCAAAGTTATTGGCATGCAAATATCAAGTGACATTCTTAATAAGGCCCAAAACGGCAACTCCTGCTCCTCAGCTGACCTAGTGACATTACGGGACTCAGAAACATGTTGCTAATAAACATAACCTGACAGGTTAGCGGACAGGTGGTCCCCAGAAATCGTGTTGGATCTTACTTTGACCTCTCGAGGTCACACAATAGCTGAGATTAAAATAAACTCACCGCTGTGACAGTTGAGTTTTACCACCGACATATACAAAGCATGCAGTAGATAGGTAGATCATAGATGTTTTCTTTTGTTGTTTTTAAAGAAACAGTACGTGTGTGTGTAATATCTCTGGCCTCAGTGGCATTCAAACCCCTTTACCTTGCTGTTCTGTGGAACCTTGGTGGTGCAAACTGGAAGAAAGGTGCCAGACATTTTTTGTGCCAGGACAAATGGAAATCATGTTATGCAGCATGTTTTTGTTTTTTTTATCCTTTCAATAACTGTTCAGGTGCATTATTTCCCCATGCATGTATGATAAAGCAAATCAGCTGTCAGGTTCGGATCAAACATTGTAGATGCAGGGAGGGATTTTTCTTTTAAATCAACTCTCTTGGTTGAGTTCCAAGTTTAGTACAAATAAAAACAACGCAATGAAAGCAGATTGAGGGGAAGCAACTAATACAAACTGTGCACGTGTAATGGAGTCACCCAGAGGGGCTGATTAAAACATCTTGTGCAAAACAGATTATAAAAGAAAAAGGGATGGAGATGACAAAATGCAAAGCGTACATACATAATGGAACGCATCTGAGGTTAAAATTGCTTAATTATAACCGTGACAGACAAACAAACAAGTCAAGATTTTAATTATATTATCCTTTTTTTTATAACAGCTTACATCCAAGTCCCTGGATGTGCAAATATCGGTGAAGAAAGTCAATAAATAAACACTTCCCCAACTGTCTGTAACCACTTATGGGAAAGCAGAGCCAGAAACTTGGAGCTGCTCTGTGACCAGCAGAGGAAGCTTGTGGCTGAGTGAATTCCAGGTGACAGGGCGGCGTAAATGATGCTCGAACGGCTTTATCTACTGCGTGTTGATACAGCCATCCTTCCAAAGTCTGCTACCGCAGCATTAATATGCTACTTCACTCGTGGGTAAGTCCCTCTCCGGAGAAAAAGCAACAGAAGCTAACGAAGCAAAGTCGGCAGAGTTTGGCTCAAGCAAACTAATAAATGATTGCGACGGTAGGTCACTTGTGAAATTGAGATAGCTTTTGGTAAATTACACAGTGACCTATCTGCTTCCTGTTAAAACTCAGACTCACATTGATTTTCATGATTCAAAGGAGCTCTTTGACTTTTCAACCCTGGTGGACGCCCCCGGAGGAAGGCAGATCACGACCTATTCAAACTCTGCACAGGCGAAAGATGCTGATTTGACATCTGAATTAATGTGCATGAGTCGGGGGTAAGGGCGGTCGACTTGATACATTCATAAACTCAAACACAGATCAATAGGATAAAAGAGAAGGGTGAGGGAGGGAGACGGGGGGGGGGGAGTACAGGCAGCTGTACTCTGTTATGTAAGCGCCAGCTGTGTGAGTAAAGGCGCTGCAGCAGCAGGATGATGAAAGCAACACCGCTTCCCTCGACCAGAGTGAGCATCCGTCCTCTCACTTTCTCCCCTGAATTGTTCATGTATTATTCAGGTTACTGAAGGAAACAACAAATGAAAAAAACAACAACATGGCATGACGCGCTAAGATGATCTTGCTCAAATCATGGTACTGCAATTCCGCTCATTACTCGCGTCAACAACAGCAAAAATGATCATTGCATGAAACGCCCACTTTGGGATTTCACAAACTACACATCCAAGAGCAGCAGGTACATTTCAGTGCGTCAATCCAGACTCCATAATCCACTGCCAGCCACCTCTATGACTTTCATGATGAAACAATGATGTGAGGCAACGAGGGCCAAATGAAAAAAAAAAAATCTCCACTCTTAATCTGGATTAAATTACAGTGCTCGTCATGTTGGCGCCAAACCAGGACAGACCAACCCAAACCGGCCATCCACTTGTCAGACGATAAGTTCCTGAAGTCTTTCATATATCAAGTGATGCATTGTTAAAAGTACCATATACCAATTAACACACAACTAGTAGTAACCGTGTAACAAGTAACGGCAGGATAACGATTAACACCCATATAACAAGTAATTTCGATATAGCAAGTAATATCCAACAATTAATACATATACAACAAATAATACTCATATAACAAGTAATACGTATATAACATGTAATACCAATGTAACAAGTAATACCCGTAGGTAATAGCTTTATAACAAGTAATACCAAAACAACTAATGCCCATACAACAAGTAATACACATATAACAAGAAATAGTCATATACCAAGTAATACCCATTTAGTTTTACCATTATTCTGTAATTTCCACTGTAAAAGTTACATGCATTACTTTATAGATAGTGCAGTACTACCAGGATGCACTTGAGCAAGAATGTAGTTGTTGCAGGACAAGTAAAAAACTAATGTGAGCATGGAGGTTAAATGAAGGTTTGTGTTACTTTATAGTTTAACAAAGTGACTCATTTCTCATTGTGTGCTCTACTTTTTGCTATGCTGCTTGGTTGTCTGTCACAAAACGTTATATGTCATCTTTCTTTATCTGTAATATACAGAGGAGCCAGCCCCAGGCTGACAGATGCTTGATTTGTAAGAATATGTGCCTCACTTCACTGTGCAAGTCACTTAATCATGACAATGAAGCATGTGACAACCAACTTTCCTAAAACGATAAATAATTTGTGTTACTGTCATCCTGTTGGTGCCCCTAGCCTCTGGTCACTATGAAAATCAAGACAGATCTGAATGTGTCATTGTTGCAGCAGCGCTGTGTGATGGATCAAAATGGCGTCACAGCATCTGAGGGTAGAGGGACAATGAGATTATCTGGTTGTGTGGAAGCACATGCGGCCTGCAAGGGAGACTGGAAGTCCTGAACTGCTCCGTTCTGCCAAATTACACTTTTAATTTCTGTCTAGAATAATAGCCTGTATTCATGTATGACTTTAAGTCCTTTACATGAAGTAATAAATAACCTAACATGGATTGGATTGACAGGATAGGGAACTAAAGCAAAGCAACAAAAAGCTAGACAAAACAGTTAACATAAGCTGTGGGAGTGAAATGAAATACAAAGAAATGTTTTGACCTTCTAAGATTACATGACATATATAGGCAAATCACATACTTCTATAGTTCCAAGGACTTTGTCAAAGAGAGTCAAAGGTCATGATGTACTTCCTTAATGTTTCCACAATATGAATGTTGTTGAGCCATTTGAGACTGTAATTGTGACTTGACTCGGCAGGTCACAGGCCGTCCCAAAGGGCACTGTTGCATGGCAATGTCTCTGCCTTCTACAAGTGCGTTCTCCTTTGCCGTTCTGCTGACAGATAATTTGCAATGTGTGGTGTGCATTGTGTTTTAGGTTCAGCATGCAGCACTGTGCACGTCAAGGAAGGTAAAAATCTTTCAAGGCAGCAATTGAGGCCTTACATTTGAGGCCGAGACTTCCCAGAAGATCGCACAGAATTCCTGCACTAACACCGAGAGCAACTCACAGCTCCTCAGGAGGATTATGCCATTATAGCTGACAACTTGAGCTTCCTTAGAGTACGACGGCGACAAGGCAAAGTCAGTTTGCACCCAGCAGGAACCATGGATGACCCCTATCACAACAACGTGAGCCAGCAGGTGACAGAAGGTGGGGAATACACTTACACCCAGGATGGGGGAGGTCAAGATGGCTACCCCTACCAGGCCGACTACCCTCCGCAGGACGAGGACGCTCGTAGCGACGCCACGGAGGGCGCGGACGATGACGAGCAGATGTACGAGGGGGAGTACCAAGGTGTCCCCCACCCTGACGAGATCAAAGAGGCGCGGCGGGCGGCTCGGATGGAGGCCAGGAGGAAAGCCCGTCAGGCTGTCCAGCAGGAAGAGGAGGAGGACAACCTGCCAGAGCAGTACGAGACCATCATGGAGGACTGCGGCCACGGGCGCTTCCAGTGGATGCTGTTCTTCGTGCTGGGCCTGGCGCTGATGGCCGACGGAGTGGACGGCTTCGTGGTGGGCTTCGTCCTGCCCAGTGCTGAGAAGGACATGTGCATATCCAACTCCGACAAAGGATTGCTGGGTAAGTGACAGCAGAGGGAGGGAAGGTGGAAAAACTGAGGTTTCTACTAAGTGTGTGTGGCAAAAACGTACATGAACCTGGCTTCAGTTTTTCATTCCAAATTTAAATATATAAATTACATATACATTTGGTTTCAATTTGGTTTCTTTGGATAGAATAGGTAAAAAAAAATGTAAGCAAGAAAACTTTGAGATAAGTGCTAACTTAAGCATTCTAACATCTTCACAATGACTATGCTAACTGTGTTTAGCAGGTGTAATGTTTACCATATTCATCATCTTAGTTTAGCGTGTTAGCATGCTAACATTTGCTAAACCCAAAACACACCTGAGGCTGATGTCATTTAGTATGCAGGTATTTAGTTATAAAACAAGGTTTTGATTTGATGATACCGTCTTCAAAGCCATTCAAATTCATCCTGAGGGGAACAGGAATTTGTGTATCAAAGTGCATAGTAATATATGAAATTGTTGTACAGACACTTCACGCAAAGCCACAAATTTCAACTCTCTGATGGCGTAACAGGAAATGCCAGAGGACCGCCTGAGTTGATAGAATTCACCCTCTTTGTACGATAAATGTCTGTACAGCTAGCATGGCTAAAAAACTGGTTTAGCAAACATGTTTCTCCAAACCAGCTAATTACAAGTCTAGCTAATTATAATGATCTGTTGAAGGGTTCCAAATTTTACCTAAAGACGAGAAACCCCATTAGTGAAATGATCTGCTGTTGTGCTTGGCTGAGACAAAATCCTGCATATGTTTGGCTCTTGACGGCACATGGTCGCAGACCACAGACAGAAATATCCCGCAGGCGCTGGTGCAAAGCTTGCAAATACAAAAATTAAGAAAATAGGCAACATTGTGCGTCCTCATAAGAGTTTAGGTCCACCGGATGAGCCTTGGCATTGAACCCTAATGTCCGAAAGTTGACTGGAGGATCACGACACCACATGTTAATTGTTTAAATATGTCAGATACCAGACACAGAAATAAGCGCCTGCTTTCAATATGCTTTGAAAGTTGAATATACTGTGGAGAGAGTTTCCTTTATTTCCTTAGCCTGCCAGCTTTATTCGTTCCCAAATATTATACCACAACAGCAGGGGCGTCGTTAGGCCTATTTTAGGGGGGCTGAAGCCCCCCTAAAATGTTCTTCAGCCCCCCCAAATAATTTGGCATTATTGGCTTAAAAAAAAAAAAAAAACTAGTTTATCCGTTTTTCCTTTACAAGCAGGAAAATTATTTCTCTCTCTTTATTTGAGAAAAGTTCATATTTGTGTTGTCAAATTTCACTATGACCCTGAAATTCTGTCTCTTGTGTTATCATATACTGCATGCAAGCAAAACTACAGAGCAAAATCCCGCTCTTTCTGATTGAACCAATCTATGAACTGTCTGAAACAATGGATATCCACGGCCCCAAATGGGCCCCAAAAAAAATTGCCGCATGCTATGCGCACAAACATGCCACTCCCCTTGGGGCTAAGCCCCCCCTTTCTTTGAATCCTAGAAACGCCCCTGCACAACAGTAAACATGGCAAAAAAATGAATATTAAAATTTGTATGCAGCATAGACCCAACTTACTCGGAAATGTACCCTGAAAGCGTCTGTTCCTCACTTTCTGTGCAGACAACCAAACTGCAAATTAAAGCCCCTCACCTTATTTCCCAGGCCTCGCATGCAGCCAGGCAATGTGGCAGGTTGTGCATAGCTCATTTCGTCTTAACAACAGGCTCCTGGGATGAAGCATTGCGAGAGATTGATGAGGAACCTGGAGGTGATTGTATTCAGCGTGTGTTCCCAGGCTAATATGGAGCATGTTGCAGCAGTCAGAGAGCCTGGCGGCCTGCAGCGCCTGGTGCGGAGCTGTCAGATACGCTTCAGGCCTCTGACAGGCTGTGGTAGCAGGAGGAGGGCCCCGGCGAAAATTAAATCACAGCGTCTGTTTGGGCAGAGCGAGAGGGGAGCGCCGATCATCGGCTGAGAATATGAATTAGATCTGCAGGATGATCCTTTTTTTGATTGTCCCTCATGCTCTGTTCACCAGACTCACCAGAGCAGAAATGTACTTAATCTTAACCTGAGTGTTGGATAGCAGAGAAGACTCCCAACCTTTTGTTGACAAGAGGAGGATAGCCGGTGCACTCGGCCTGCATGGTGGTTTTATTGTTTAATCCATTGGTGTAAACACGAGAGGCTAATAGCGGGAGACACATTGCTGGAGACAAAGAAGGGACAGTTATGGCAGGTTTTAAATCTCAGACTTCATGTGATTTAACCAGTTATCTCAAGGAAATTGTTAAACTTGTAATGTAATAGCAATACAAAATAGCAATGCAGCTAATGCGTATATATGTAATAGAACTGGAACTGCAATTAAATAGATATTTTATGATGCTTTCCCGCTGCTATTCAAGGGTTAATGTAGAATACATTTGGTGATTCGCATTAATTGATTTATTCACATGTCAACCAAACAAGATGTCTCAAGTTCCGTCTTTTTCCTGTTGATCAACTTTGATTTTTTACTGTTTGTAGAGAATTTCTTTGTCCGTTTACACAATGACAGCTTCACTACACTCATGTTAAATTCTCTCTTAAACTGTGCCAATTTATCATTAGTCATTGCATGTCAAGTTCTTCCTTAGTTAGTTGTAACAACTAGCTAGTTTAAAAGGGATTATTTACTAAATTGGGTTATATGATTCAAATTTAAGGAACGTGTAAATCAGTTGCTGTGAAATCTTTAGCGCTGTCTAATGAAGCACTACCCAAAAGGAGCAACGACGTACTGACAATGAAACAGGGGAAACACAGACTGAATACACATCGAGAGCAGAATCGCAAAGGCGGTAAAAACACACAAAGGCAGGAAGTAAAACCAAACATGACACAAAAGGTGAATCTATCAAAATAAAACAGGAAACAAGAACAGGACCATGACAGGCTGTACATATTACCAGCTATAACAACTCTCTAGATAAGAAGTAGTTTCTGCAGTGCAGCCTGGTATGTTATATAGGCTAAGTCTGAATTTGCGAACAGCTGCTTCCAACAATTTTAACTTTCATTCACTGGATACAAATTCAATCAATCCTGTAAAGTTTTGATTGTAGAAATGGAGCTAATACTGCAACATCAGTAATGAGTTTAATTTCTCATAACAAAGTCATCTGCACACTGAAAATGCTCATCTGTTGAATTATGTACACAGGGTTCACATTTCTTTAGTCTGAACATATTGTATACTTGGAAAATGCATGCCGTCCAGGTGTCTGCAGGATAATTGCCTCTGCATCTAGATGTGTGATGTGCACTTACAGTGCTTTCACTTTTTATGCTGTAACAGAAAAGGGAAAATTGGTCTTTGCCCTCCAGGGATTCCGTGTCTCCGCTGTGCTCAACAGACAGATAGCTTGTTACTGCGGGTGTTGATCCTCGGCCTCCACCTGAAGGACGGACCGTCCAATCACAAGGCCATTCCTGTCACCCGGCCCATGTGCCTACATAAGGCATACATATTGCCCTCAGCAACAACTTGGCCAAGATATTAGTTGACATGTTAGCCCTGACTCTTCGTCTCCCGGTGCCCTCAGCAAAGTCTCTTGTTGAATGATTTAGGGGGATGTGCAGCGCGGCGTGTGGAAGCGCCGAAGCGTTCGGATGGCCTCGTAATCCACAGGGGAAGGTGCACACTACGGCTCCACGTGCCGTTAAGCTGCTTAGTCCCACTGTAATTAGGGCTGTGTAGTAAAACACACAGAGCAGGCAGGAGGTATGGGTCTGGAGGGTTAAACAACACGGCAAGGTGGACGGCCCAGGTTGTAGGTTAGAGCATAATACTCTCCCTAGAGACATTAATAAACAGGAAGCAATGATTGTTATCTCTAATGTTCGGCACAGTCGGTAACCGTTGCAACAAAAATCTAATGACAGAGTAGACCTCCTGTGTGGTGCATGCTGGGATATGCTCCAGGTCGCTGTGACTAAGAAATAACATAAAATAAAATGCGACAGAACGAATTTTGCCTTGTTAAAGCGTGTAATCAAAGTAACAATAACATGTCAAACTTTAAAAGGAGAATATATATATATATATATATATATATATATATATATATATATATGGACGGTGAATATTGTGGAAGTGATGCACTAAAAAATGATTATGACCTTTATTGCTCAATCAAAAATCTTGAGAGCTTCATTATCAGTCTTATTTACGTTTTCTTTGTTGATCAGAGCGTGCATGTGTGAGGATGCTTCACACTGAATCACGGTGCAAAGTGTGATGAATTCCCGCTTGCTCTGTGTTCATTCGAGGGTGAAGAGAGCCCCCTTGTGGAGATCATGGCTCTTTTTTTTTAATAACAGATCTACCACAGTTTTTCCTCCCAGTGATGTTTGTGTGTTTGCATATGTGTGCAAGTACATACAGTATTAATGCAGAGCCTGCAGAGCCAAACACTGTGTGTTTCAATGACATCCAGTGTGCATTAAGGGAGTAAAACATGCATATTGACCTTTAAGTGTAAAGGTCAAATGGGGTTTTGTATTTGTGTGTGTGTTCCCAGGTCTTCTGGTGTACGTGGCCATGATGGTGGGGGCGCTGGTGTGGGGGGGTCTATCTGACAAGATGGGGAGGAGGAAGTGTCTGATCTACGTCCTGACCATCGACCTGGTCTTCTCCTTCCTGTCCTGCTTCGCTCAGAGCTACGGCTTCTTCCTCTTCTTCCGGTTCTGCTCCGGCTTTGGGTGAGACGCGTTTACTTCTGTATGGATGTTCACACTCACATTTGCCTGAGAGTCAGACGCCTCGACTGGCTTTTTATAATCACTGACCTTTGCCATCATTAATCTTTTTTAGTGGAAAAGTCTGTAACATTTCAGTTTTTTTTGGCGGGAAAAAACGAATTCCCCCCCTTGTATTTGACGGCGTCTGTTCCAAAATAAGACACTTGGCATTTAAGGGGGGATGAGTGATGGGAAGCACTTCCATTAAACCAAACTGGGGCCCTTTGAGAACAGCCAGAGGTAGAGAGAGGACGTAAATCAGGAACACCAGTCGATAAAATTGTCAGTTTATTTTCTTCGTTAATAAAGCACATTTACATTATACGTTTACTCCATATGTTTACTCCATTAGAGCATTTCTTTCTTACACCAATTAAAACGAGTGAACAATGCTCTTTGCTTGTTTTTCATTTGCGTTTTATCGCTGACTTTCTGCTGTCGCCAGCACCTTGGGGTGGAGCTTCTTTTTTTTTTCCTACACATTTCTATCGATAATGAGTGAGTGACGCCTGAGTGGACCCGGACCTGCAATACTGATGTTTGAGCTTTTTGCAAAGCTGACGTAACCAGAATAAAACAGTCCTCTGTTGCTGATGATGAGCCCCGTGTTAGTCAAGACACAAGGAGCAAGCAGACTCAAGTGAAAGTCAATGGTTATCTTGATGTTGAACGTACTGTATCAATATTGCTAAGAGTTTGTTGCACATTGCTGTTGAGTCTTTTAAATGTAATATTTAACGTTTCCGGCATTAAAAATGTAATTCCATGCACCTCCAATGTGTGGGGTTGGAGTCAGAGACAGATGTCTCAAAGTCTGGACAAATAAATAAAAATATCTAAAGTATGTAGCTAGACATCCATAGTAAGTGTGTTTTGTGTAATTTGGGGGAATCAACCTTTTTTAAAAAGATACTTGCAGTAAAGTCATCAGAATGAATGAACTCACAATCACTAATAGAAATCCCAGCAAATCATCCTCCAATTCCTCAGAGAATGATGGACAAACATCAAGGTGTTTATTGAGGGAGACCATTTTCTCAGGCGTCTTGCGATTCCTCCCCCAGAATCGGCGGCTCCATCCCGATAGTGTACACCTACTATGCCGAGTTCCTGCAGATGGATAAACGCGGGGAGCACCTGAGCTGGCTCTGCATGTTCTGGATGCTGGGAGGCCTGTACGCCTCCTTCACCGCCTGGGGAATCATCCCTCACTATGGTAACGAACGCACGCGCTGACTCAACACAACCAGACACACACATGGATGAGACTCACGTTTGAATTTGACTTCACTGGAGGTGCATTTAGTTGTTTGACAATTTTTTTCTTCTCAGTCTCCACGAACGACAGGGATGGGTCTAAATGAATTGTTGTGCTTGAGCCTCATCTAGAGAATTTCCCCCAGGAAAATAAATATGAATAACTCACGCTAAAATAAGTCAAAATTATGCCACCATCAGGAAATGAAAATAATTCTATTGGAATCCAACTGGTTGTCACAGTTTTTAAATCCATTCAATGTTTTCAAATGCAACAACTCATGGCAAAATGGATTCATCGGTGCATAAAAATAGATTTTGTATAAACCAAAGGTGTGTTAAATATAACATGCTCTTTGCTGGATGATTTTCCAGGCTGGGGCTTCGCCATCGGCTCAGAGTTCCAGATCCACAGTTGGAGGTTATTCATCCTGGTGTGCCTCTTCCCTGCGCTGGCTGCACTCGTCGGAGTCGTCTTCATGCCGGAGAGCCCACGTTTCCTCCTGGAGGTCAGATTCAATGTCGCCAGATAAAAACAAGATTAAAATATGTGGTTTTATTGTCTGCAAAGCATTTTTTTTAAAAACACATTTATCTGCACTGCTAATACGGGATGGATTAAGAATCTTAAGATTGATAATATTCATTATGTCAGTGTCCAATATTAAACGTCAAACTGTGATTGGCTAAGAATGTTGAGTCATCATTGGCCACCACTGCAACATCCCACTGCTGTGCAAAGGTAGCGAAAGGCTGCTAAGGCGCCACCAGAACACCACCCACCCCTGCTTTCTCACCCACGTTCATTGTCAGCCCTTTAACCACATGTGGTATTGTGTTTGCATGTTACAGCAGGGCCGCTCCAACATATCACACACCCACCAAATTATCACACGCCCCCCCTATCTGATAAGAGGCAGACATCATGGGAACATTGTTGCTCAGCTGCATCTGGGAAATAAACGTGTCGGAAACCCTGAGAGGATTGATGCGTTCGTATGTCTGTGTGTGTGTTTTTTTTTCCAAGAGTGCCCGACATGATGAGGCGTGGATGATCCTGCGTCAAGTTCACGACACCAACTGGAAGGCCAAGGGGGAGCCAGAGAGAGTGTTCACTGTGAGTGCCGTTTTCGCTCAGCAATCAGTTATCAGATTTTGCAGTTCGTTAACGACATAAATGCACATGATATCAGTCGTCAAAAATGACATAAATGATGGCATTCAAATGTAAGCAACGATATGGAGCCAGACCGATAGTGGATTTTTAAAGGCCGATATGACAATAATAGTTTAGAGCAAGAAAAAGCTGACCCACAGTCAAATTTCAAATTGGCAGTAACATTTTCTAATCAAAATCTGTCTTTGCTGTCAGATAAAAACAGTTCGCTTTCAGAAAGCTATTTCATCAGACTACACAGGTGGAACTCTTCAAGCCAGGTGAGCACAGGTGGAAATATAAAAATGAATGACTGCTGAATTCCACTTAGCTGCTTCGGTTTCAGGGTCTTGTTATTGTGCATTGTGTCACATGCTGTGTGATTTGTATACACACACAAAAAAAGACTAAGTAGCAATAAGCTCCACTTCTGGCTTATTATCAGGTGACCGAATGGCCTACACATGTTCTAATATCAGTGAGAATGTAACGCAGATGTCCTAATAAAGACAAATTACATTTTAAGAAAAGAAATGTCAATGTGTCCTTCTTTCTTTCCTAAATAAAAATGTTCAGGTTTTTGTGAAATCCTTGTTTAAAAATCTTTATATTAAATGATGATGAAATCTGAATTTCCGTTGGGACACAATCGGGAAATGAATATGAAGTTATTGTCTTTAATATGTTCAAACTCCTCTCTCTTTGTGAAGGCGACCAACATTAAGACACCGGAAACCCAGGAGGACGACTTCATAGAGATCCAGAGTGACACCGGGACGGCCTTCCAGCGCTGGACCGTCAGACACATGACCATGTTGCAACAGGTCTGCGGATCACTGCTACGCTAAAATGCTAAGATAGAAAAGAATACGAAGAATTGAACAAAAACACGTTGCATTTGTTTTCCAGCTGACCTTACCATGTTTTTTTTTTATTATCTGTTCCTCTTTTAGGTGATGGCTAACATCATGTCCCTATCAGCCCCAGAGCTCAGACTGCAAGGCCTCTTCCTGTTTATTGTCTGGTTCTGCTTGGCTTTCAGGTAGAAACAATTCTATGTAGCCTGTAGGCAGAGCTATCTTAAGAGAGAAAAAATGTCGCTGTTAATGTTACTAAATCACACAAAAAAAAGTTTTAATGCACTCGGGTTTGTATGTTTCTGTGTATCAGCTACCACGGGCTGGGAGTGTGGTTTCCGGACATGATCAAATACATGCAGTACGAGGAGTACGAGTCCAAGGTCAAAGTGTTCCACCGAGAACGGGTCGAACGCTTCCACTTCAACTTCTCCCTGGTCAACCAGATCCACCGTGAGGGAGAGTACATCCATGACAAGTAGGTTTCCTTGACACTGCCCCTCACATATACTGTATGTATATACTATATACATATATTACTGTTGTTTATACTGCTGCTTAATGAGTTTCATCTCCTTTCATTTAGGTTTGCAAACATTGAGATAAAGTCTGTCAAGTTCGAGGATTCTCTGTTTGAAAACTGCTACTTTGAGGATGTCAAGTCAACCAACACCTTCTTTGAGAATTGCACCATCAAAAACACTGTCTTCTATAACACAGGTATCATACAAAAATGACTATATAATAATAATGATTGTAATAAAAAATGTAAAGAACTTTTACACCGCTGGGTCCTTAAAATTTCAATAAAAGGGCTCAATAAACTCAACTAATTAGTGGTGTAAAATATTAAAACACTAATGCCACCCTAGAACGTCTCATCTCATTTGCAATATGGTCATCGTCGAGCACAGAGAGGAGAAAACCTCTGTTTACAGCCTAATGTAATCCCGGTGATCTCTGCAGACCTCTGGCAGGAGAAGTTCAAAGGCTGTCGAATGGAGAACACCACCTTCCTCCACCCTAAAAAGGGCTGCCATCTGAACTTCCAGGAGGAGAACGACATCGTCATCTACATGGTCAGCTTCCTGGGCAGTTTGGCTGTGTTGCCTGGCAACATCATCTCCGCACTGTTCATGGACAAGATAGGAAGAATCAGAATAATAGGTGGGATCAGCAGCAAGTGTCACAGCATTGGTAAAGTAAGGTGGGACTTTATTATGGTTTCGTCATCATCCATCTGTCTTTCCAGGTGGTTCTATGTTGGTGTCAGCTGCCTGCACTTTTCTGTTGCTGCTAAGTTTCAGTCAAGGAGCTGTAATATGTTGGCAGTGTCTCTTCTATGGCACCAGTGTGGCGGCCTGGAATGGATTAGAGGTCATTTCTGTGGAACTCTACCCCTCCTCGAAAAGGTACAGTCCAACTATCCCTCTCTACCATCACACTGTTCATCTCTACCCCTTCTCTGTAAAGTTTGTTCCGATAGCTGTTCGCTAAACGCCTCACCCGTAGAAAAAGAATAGGAGTAGAACAGACATTGAAATTATTTCCATGGTCATCTGACTAGTACAGAAGACTATCGAGATTGTTGTTGTGGTGACAACACAAGTCAGTGGAACCGTTAAATGTTGTCGCATGCTCGCCGGGAAGAGATCGGACGCAGCTCCAGTAGCAATGGGCTTTTCTGTGCTGTGTCAAGAGCGTATGGATGACACATTTAAGTTATTGAATTTTACTGATTTACTCTCTCCAACACAAAGAGGTAGTATCAACTAATAAGCTAATGCTAGTTTACTAATTTAACCTGATCTGCTAGGGACAGAATGTTTTTCATCTAAATCGCCTGTTGACTTTTGTATTAGAAGCTACATGCCAATTTAACCTCTGCCCTAAAAAGTATTGTCCAACAAAGCAACCAAAGGTTCAGGACAATCTGGCCTCCCAGTTTAGAATTTAAACTGTGGACCAACAAGGGAGCCGGACCACACCCATTTACACCCTTGGCCAGATTTGGTGTTGCGGCTGATCGGATCCCATCTGATTCCAAGATGATGTCTAGCCCAACAGTATATCATTTTTATTCAGATAGCAATTGCCTCACCAAGAAAAAACATACTTGCACTGTCACAACCAAATTCAATTAATTGCCGGCCACGTAATCTTCATCTGTCTTTGTGACCCTGCAGAGGGACAGCATTCGGTATCCTGAATGGGATCTGTAAGTTCGCTGCCATCCTTGCCAGCTTCATCTTTGCAGCCTTCATCGGCATCACGAAGATCATCCCCATCATCCTGGCCTTCATCGCTCTCGTCTGCGGAGGTCTGGTAGCTCTCAAGCTGCCCGAAACCCGGGAGAAAATCCTCTCCTGAACAGCCAAACTCCTGCAGACCTCCGGACCTCCACCACTGTGTAGCTATGGGGAAAGCTGAGTGTCAGCTTAAACTTAAATGGAAAGACAAGGAAGAACGTCCACGCTGCGCTAACTGTGTTTCTGAGTTATGATTTAAATGTTTTTGTCTGGTTGCCTACGTGAACCTGTGGTTGCTTTCTATTCCCTCTGTGAGCTCCTCAGGCTGCCCAGCATTTCTGTCACGTCATGTAAAACTTGTGATTATCATTTCCTTTTAATCATTTCCTGAACTGTCACACACACACACACACACACACACACACACACACACACACACACACAGTGTAGCAACATTTGTTTTCTTTGAGGTTTGTGGAAAAGAAAAATTAATATGAGATGAAAATATGTCTGTACTTGAAAGGTGAAGTAGTTCATGTTACCATGTTGTGCTTTGATTTCATTCCCCGCTGGAGAAGGAAAAAAAGGAAAGAGAGAGGACTTATAGTCATAATTTGAATCCCGATGTATTGATGCCGAGGCTCAGCAGCAATATTACTGCTGGCGTTGTTATTTGGAGAAAACACCTCTTTCGTTCACCCATTCTTTATTTATTCTGCACTGTCCTGTGGTGTACAGTCTTCTCCAGTGCACATGTAGTTGCTTGGTCTGATCTCTCTAGACATAAACCGGGATTGACCATTTTATTAAATGTAGGCGTTCATTTCTCCCAGCTGATCCAAATCCAACCACATTCTCCTCCTGTTTGGCGTCCTGTCCCCGACTGAGGCGTTGTGTCTGTTCTTAACTGTAGCGCTGTGTTCTGTAGGTGGTGATAGTAACGTAGAATCAGAGTCTCATCTGTCACATCTTGCCATGACAACGTGTACGGAATTTGTTTATTGATTTATTGATACAAAACTGTGAGATAACATGTTTTGATAAGATGCTCTCATTTTCATGTTCTGATGATGAACAGTTTTGCTGCATTTCTGACATGTGTCAAGATTTCTAAGGACCATGTTACTTTTTTTTTGATGGCATGGCTGAGCTATGTGTGTGTGTGTGTGTGTGTGTGTGTGTGTGTGTGTGTGTGTG
>NW_022280038.1:813166-877448 GCF_004355925.1 Anarrhichthys ocellatus
TGTGTGTGTGTGTGTGTGTGTGTGTGTGTGTGTGTGTGTGTGTGCGTGCGTGCGTGCGTGTGGTTGTTATCCATATGTCTGTGAATTTACACAATAGTCTGACTATGAAACTATGTTTGTTGTTGTACATATTGTAGACCTGTGTATATTTGTTGTAAAATAGTAGCTCCATCATGACTTGAATAAAGCTGAGGGCTTATGTTCCGGTTGTCTGGTTAATAATTGAGATGCACACTTTTATGAATATGAGAGGGTTTCAGTCAAGACTTTAAGAAATAGGTTACTTAAGAGAGTTAAATGAAAAGATTGATTCCCAATTCACAATGTATGCGTTAAGTATATAGCTATTACGAGCACCCCGGTACCTTAGCTTAGCTTAGCCGTCAGACTGTAAAATAAAGGTAAACAGCTAGAATGTTGAAAATGTTTCAACTTGACACATATAACAGAAAGGATTTGTTGAGTTTTGAGTTCAGTCAGACGCTGAGGTGAGCACAAAAACACAAACGGCACACATACACGGTCTGTGGGTCTGTTGCTAGCTAGCTCACAGCTAACTCTGTACAGGTGGTTCATCACTGTTTGGGACTAATAAACACCAACGGTCCAGCGGTCAAGTGACGTTTCATTTTCTGTCCGAACACTCAACACATTTTTACTCCTATCTCGTCAAATACTGACGCTTGGTCAGTGCGGTACCCCTCTTGCATCAGTTTTGTGTTTCTGAGTTATGATTTAAATGAATAAATTTAAATGTTTTTAAAAAGCCTGGTGCGTTGCTTACAGACGCTAAAGGGTGCCTTCATGGTCGGTATGACTAACTGTTGGTATTTGACAAGTTGGGAGTGAGACCGGGTTGGAACACACCTCAAAGCTCATTAATTAACACATTATGAACTCATTTGATTAATCTGTATGGGAGGTTATGTGTTGGACTGTTTGCTGGCAGGGGCACGCAACTTTATTTGTCTTTTTCTTTCTTTACTTTTGAACGGAGAAGGCTGGTACTCGTTTTTTGTGGTAAGCTAAACGGCTCCTGGTTGTAGCTTTATGTACCGTACAGTCGGCATGAGAAGTGGTATCGATCTCCTCATTTTATTTTTGGAAATGAAGTGAAGAAATGTGTTGAACTATAAATAAACTTTAAATATGTTATGCTATGAAATAAAATCACAGGGGATATCATTACTTCACTGTGGTCATCATGAGATCTAAAGAAGTCAGATTAAGCAGAAAACCTTCCAAAGAAAGCTTAATATGCTCTCAAAGTAAACTACGCCGAAAATATTTACAATAAAAAAAATCACGAATTAGTGGACAGAGCAGATTAAGATTGCAGCGTTGCACCGTCTGTGTCTTTTGCAACGCAGACAGAGGAACACTGAGATTTTAGATTTGTTCTGTGATGTAAAAAATATTTTTCTTAAGTTGAATTGTATTTATTAATTTTAGTTTTGCTCATTCTTGCACTGACACAAGCTGAATATAACTATTCCCATGTCAGTGACAGCTGTGGGTGGGGGGGGGGGGGGGGGGGGGGGGGGGGGAATAGGGCTTGTAAAAACATGGCAGCACAGAAGTGTGAGCAAGTGCCGGTAGTATGAGGATGTGTTTACTCTGGCTGAGGTGTGAAGAACACTCTGCTGATCTGTCCAACAGGTCTACCTGGATGTCAAACTAGAAGACAGCGAACAGAAGACTAAATATGAGTAGTAATAAAATCACTTCTAGTAAATAATATGACTTGGGTGAGATTCGGCTGATAACATGTCTTTGGGTTTTTTAGCATTAGGTGGTACGGATTAATATCATATTATCAACATTTACACAAAGTAAACCCTCAACTTCTGCTCCCTATACTTTTTGTTTCAATAATTTAGTTTATTTCAATTAATTCTCTTAAGTTGTTCTTTTGAATTTTGTTATGTTCTGTCGATGTCACTCTCTTACAATTAGAGGAAATTTACTGTCCACCTCTGGCTGACCCCTCCAGCTCCAGCTCCAGCTATGTTTCACACCTAGGGTGCAAAATGTATCCCCCTCACCTGCCACCTCACTCACTGACCGACACACACTCACACACACACACACACACACACACGCACACACACACACACACACACACACACACAATGAAGCTTTCAACAGACCTAATATGACCACACAAGTTTAAGAAAAAACTCATTACAATTGACTTTAATTTGACAGTGTCAAATGTGACGCAGTTTCATAATAATGCACTTCATCAAGAGTAAACTGTGGAGTTAGAAACAGATCAACTCTTGTGATTGTTTTGGGATCTTCATATCTTTGTTCATCGTTGCAAAAATATATTCCCTCATTTGGTGTTTTGATGACGATGATGTCATAATGTTCATTTGGGTCAAGATGAAGGCCATAGCATTTGACAATTTTATATCAACTCATCCAGTGAGCCCTTGTGTCCTGTATGGAAGCATTTAAATGTATTTATTTTAACTTTTAACAAATAGCTCTATTATCAAATCTGGACCCATCTTTTGCAGACTTGACGTCTGACCGCAGCATTAACTGCCTGTTCCAACAGATTACGCTGCGGTTGTGCTCTCGTTGTCTCTGCTGTTACCACTGTTTGCCGTGGCGCCGACCCAATGTCCCCGCAGGAATCATCGAAATGATGTGCAATTTGAATTTATTCCAAGCCGAGGAGGGAGCGCACTGGAGGTCGTGGTGGGGTTGATGGGCTCAGGAGGCCCAGACAGGTGGCAGGCAGCCCAGCCTCAGCCTGCTGTGGGTGTGCGCCCCTCAGAGGTGCCAAACTCCCAGGAAGGCTCCCACAGCCTCACCTTGGTCGGGGGGGGTTTGGCAGGGTAGCAGTGCGGGTTCAACCCCAGTTCACGCCGCCCTCAGCTCGACACAGCCATTAGTTTTTTCTTGGGGTGTCATATGTTTCCTCTTAAGTTGATTCAGTTGTATTAAACACCTCACCTTGCACTGGTTCAACCTAATTTTTCTATCTAATTTTTAGGGGCTTCAGTGTTCTGGGAGAAGATCCTCAAAGGGGCTCCAAGCTGAAAGACACCCTCTATAAACACCAGACAAATCCGCATTTTTGCACAGTTTTGTGTTTCATCTTTTTGTGTCACAAAATTAAAAAAAAATATATTTTTTAGTCATCTGCATTGCTGCTGACCAGACGATAACACCTTTATACTGAGCCAATCACTAAAGAGCTGGTGTTTCATTGAAACTGAAGCGAGAAAAGTTATGATGATTACAATGACGGTGTTACGATGATGATGTTACGATGATTTAATAAGCAACATAGATTGAACACCACCACTCTAATTCAACCAACCAAACCAAGAAGTCCAATACTGTCCGTGTATCGCAAAGTATTGCAATGTGCTTTGGTACTGTGCTCTTAAAGTGCACTATTCACTATTTCTGAATAAAAAATGCATCATTCTCCCCAAATTGATCGGATGCCTACACCAAAAGCGATGCTGAGAAACACAGGGGAAAAGAGGGGACAGAGAGAGGTTAGGAGTATTTCCCAGCATTCCCGGTTCTCACAGCTGAGGTGTGAAGCGACGCCTCCAGACTCATCAGTTCTCAACGGCGTGAAACCATCACACCTTGGCTTTAACTGCATGATACAGGTCATTATGCTTCATTAGATGTATTTACATTTTACATTTCAGCCGTGTCGGACGTAGACGCCTATTGAGAAACACACACAACAGGAGCAGCAGCAAGCAGCAGCAGAGGAACAAATCGTAACAAATCGAGATAAAGAGAAGGATCAGAGATCACAGCTGGACTTGCTGTGACTATAAAACAATCTTGTTGGTGAGAAGTGTTGGAATATAAAGCAGAGGACAGAACACACACATGTCAGGTTCAAGGTCGGGATGAGGTGAGAAGGACGATGGCGAGAAACCTCCAAGGAGGACGCGATCACTGTTTTCTTAATAATGAGAACTCCCTTGACTTTTGACACATCTGACATGATGATACACACTTCAATGATACACACTTCAACCCCAGCACCATTCATGTCCATTTACTTCCATAATTAGTCATTTAAAACTCACTCAGCTAGATATCTGTAGTCTTATAGCACAGGTCACCCACATATTTGCTATCTGTCTTTCGAGCTTCATTGCAAATTATCGCTGAAGGAAAAAATTCCTACACTTTATTAAGTAAAAGTAGCAGTACCACAATGTTAAAGTGCACTATTACAAGTGAAAGTACTCCATCCAAAAAAGGTTCTATTAGCAAAATGTTCTTAAACTATCAAAAGTAAAAGTACTCATCATGCAAAATGATCCCTTTTCAGAGTGCTATAATATTATGTGTATCAGATTATCGTTATTATTGATACATTCATATGTAAACATGAGAATTCCAATGTTTTAGTTGGTCGATTTGGAGTTGAACTTCTTTATATATTGTACATCAAATCTTAAAAAACTGTACTTCATATTCTAATTATATGTTTGTAAATGTCAAATTTAAATCTAGACATCAGAAAGATGTATAACTGCCTTTTATTGTAAAGGTTCGTTGACCATGTTTAGATCCTGAGATTATGTGCTTGATCCTTGGATTTGTATTCACTGACTGATGTTTATTTGGTGGTAAAGTTTTTATCACAGGACTTTATTGGAGACATGTGTGCAGAATGAACGAGTGATTTGATTTATATTTGGTTGGAAACAATACTGAAATCATCATGTGCTAAATAAGATAAGATAATGTGTCAATTAACTCAGTGTAATGGCTGGTATAATTCAGCAGTGTAAGGCTTTTTCACACTATCATATACTGTCCAAGTGTCTTTGGCTTCAGTGTTGAAAAGTGAATGCGGGAAAAATGCGATCATTCAAAACAAACCCCGTCCCTTAAACATGTGCAAAATGCATCTGGGTTGCCTCGGGGACAAAAAAGCCCAAAAAGCAAAAACTGTTTATTGTTTTGAGCAGGAGTCAAAATTCACACTTCTACTCCTGTAGCTAGATTTTCCCAGACACGGAGGAGAGGTCCTGAGACAAGGTCCCAGAGAGGGAGTGTGTATGTGTGTGTGTGTGCGTGTGGGTGCGTGTGTGTGTGTGTGTTCAGCACTGTCTCTACAGCCTCCGCTGTAGAGACAGTGATGGTTTGTGAGAATCTGCAGAGGTGTCACTTCACACCTCTGTGGCCTGGCCTGGACTTATAAACCAGTGCAACAGAGCTGAGCGGCACTCACAGCCTCCCAGTCCCTCCAGTCAGACCACAGAGTCCCGCTCCACACAACATGGATACCTCTTCGGTCCCTCTGCTCAACTACGGCCTGCAGTACCAGTGGTGCTCCGACTCGGACCTCTCTAGCATCTCCTCCATGGAGACCCTCTCCCCTGTGCCCTCCATGGACTCCAGCCTCTCTCCTTCTTGCTACCAGCAGCTGCCACAGTCCACTCCCAAGGCGGCCAAGACCGGATACCCCCAGACCCTCAAGTCCTCGCCCTGCTCCCTGTCCGGACGCGGCAGGAAGTCGGGCCGAGCCAGCCGGATGCGCAGCAAGCAGAGGGAGAGCGCCAGTGAGAAGGAGAAGCTGAGGATGCGGGATCTGACCAAGGCTCTGCATCACCTCCGGTCCTACCTCCCGCCCTCGGTGGCCCCCGCAGGGCAGACCCTGACCAAGATAGAGACCCTCCGGCTCACCATAAGCTACATCTCGTACCTGTCGGCCCAGCTGGGCCTCAGCGAGGAGGCGCTCTTCCAGAGGAGGGAACAGGGAGACACCTCGGCCAGCGAGTCCTCCTCGCCCGACATCCTCAGCTACTTCCAGCACGGCCCCGTGGGAGGACAGGAGGTCCCGCTGCAGGACCAGAGCTTGTACCAGACCCAGTGCCACAGCCAGGGCACCGTGCTGCATTCTGGGAGCTGTGGATTTGGAGCGGATCAGTACAGCATGCAGTACATCAAAGCTCCAATGGGAGACATGAGCATGGACGGCATCCTGCAGTCCCCTCCGGCAACACAGCCGTGCTATCAAGTATGTGAACATTTAACATTAATTATGAATCTCTATATGTGCAAATCCCACTTCTTGCATCTTTTTGAATGAAAGTACTCAAACTTCCTGTTGATTTTTTAAATTTTTTTCAGATGTGTGGCAAAGACTTCTGCATGCCGTTGGTTCCCAGAGAGTATTGGGGTTAAACACTCATCGTCGTCATCCAACAACAGACACAAACTACTTCTCTGTCTTTACTGCCTCACTGTGAAACACATAATTTATTTGAAATATATATGCTACTCTACAACTTTATTTATTTTGTCCTGTGAAATGCTGCATGTAAATATTGATATGTCTAACAACTATTTTTATATTTCCTTATGCCACTATTTATAATAAATATAATATTAAATGCCACGCGAGTCATTGTCGTCATTCCCAAGCCTGGTTCCCATGATGCAGTTCACTTCACCTGGTGTGAATGTATGGCTCAATCCCAAAGTCACTGTCCCACTGTCAAATCCTCGTGTTTGAATCTCTGGCAGACATTTTGAGCCCTTCATGAACCCTTTCCGTAAGTCAGCATTAGATGCAGACTTTGCCCAACTGAATTACCCACAATTCATTGCAATGTGACGTGAAACACAGGGTAACCAGTGGAAGCATGGAGACGGTACATGGGTGTTCCGCCTGTCATATTAAATTTACTTTTTTTAAACAAAAAATAAACTTGAAATCAGAGAATATTTCCCATTCGTATTTACACCATTTCAAGCCCTTATAGTCTCTCACACTCAAGCATTTACCAGGTGACATCAGTAAGTCCTTGAGGGTTCAGGGTTTAAGGCCATAGGGGACATTGGGATTCGGCCTATATGGCAGGACCGAGGGAAGAGTGCTACAGAGCACCCTCTGCTTGTCATGAAGGCACACTGGCACCTCAGTGATGAAAATACACAAATATCATAAAATGGCCAGCCTCACGATCATTTTTTATTTATTTATTTATTTTGATTATGTTGTAGTCGCTACAACAAAGTTTGAATACATATTTTTTATTAGGTTTTTAAAAAAGAAAGCGGCTATGATTTGTATCTTCATACATGTTTAAAATAAAAACGTGACAATGTCAAAGGGGTCGTTTGCCACCTACAGAGCCTACAGAGAATTATCATCTGAATCTGCAGCTAAAAGAGAGAATATTGGACATTCATCAGGGGACATGACACTAAAGAAAGGTACTCTAACAACAACACACAAAAAACAACAACCTAGGTTTAAAGTTTCGTCAAGACTTTTAGATCATCAGAGATGGTTGATATATTACAGTACGAGGTAACACTGTTGATTGTATTACAATTTAGAGGAAGTGAAACATTTAAGCTCATAGCTCTCATTGAACAAAAAAGACAACACGGCTCACATACAAACAGTGTTTGCCTGCTGTAATCCGTTCTCCTGTTACTAAGAGATCCCTTGCTTCCAATGTTAGTGACATTTGCGCAAAAATCCACAGTCCTCCTTCCAAACAACTGTTTTTGTTCATACACTTCCACTGCTGCTCAACAAGGAAACACAGCGAGGGGATTTCACACCAAAGAGGTTGTAACTCTGCTTTATTTGGTTAACTGCTGAAGCCTCATGTTATCTATTTGCACAAAATAAAGACTGTGGATTTCATCACTGATATTGAAAGCAATGTTGGAAGGGATCTCTTATTAACCAGTGAACAGGAGGAATGATTATATTAAGCCAAGCCTGTTTTAACCTTAAAAACTGTCCGTCCATTTAACACTTTGTCTAAACTTAACGTAGATATTCTGTATCAGCGTGTTGCAGTGCAACTCTTCATTGAAGCTACAGCTAAAGAAATGAATGACATCTTCAAACCTCAAATAATGTCAAAATGTCAAATACTGGAGGGGCGTCCTGCTGGCCTGACAGTGGGGACACATTGCCACAAAGCTCAGTTTGATTGCAGCGACCATCAAGATGAGACAATAAAGTCAATATTTTCTTAGCTGTCTCCGTCCCCCGTCTGCTCCCTGTCAGCATCGTCACTGTAAACAACGTAATACATTTTAAACTTCTTTTTTAAAGAAAAATCAAATATTGCAGAGTTCCTGTGCATCGTTTTATTAACGTTTCCCTTCAAACTCAGCAGACGTTTGAACTTGTCTCGCTGTGGCAGGAAAACGCACAGGTGTGGTTAATGACGGTGACGATGGCTCCCTGAAACTGAGACAGCTGAATTTCAATCAGACCTCATTGATTCCATCATTTACGCCTGTGATTTCTGCTATTGAGACACGACGTGTCGTCTGTGGGAGGAAAAAAAAGCTTGAGAAGACTTTAGAAAAAATATAACTTAAAATAACATTTCCAAACACATAAAGACAACAAAGACTTTGCATTTTAGAAACAAATAAATTGTGAAAGACCCCATGATGCAACTGGATGAAAATATATTGTATTATTCAACCACATTCGTGTTTTCTTTTTTTTTTTTCAGATTGTCTGTGAAACACCTGAAAAAAAACCAATAATTCTACAGCAAATTATGCAACTATGACAGGCAAAAGTAAAATGCCATAGAGACGCGATACGTATGTGAATATTACTGGAACACCACAATATGTAACATAAATACCCTAAACATGGGATCATGCGACATTACCAGAGACACAAGCCCCTCGAGAAACACATTACAGTAAGTCCCTCTCATGGTGTAATGCATCTAAGCAGACCAGAGCTATCTAGTTTATTTAGTGTGTCTTTGCTAATGTGGCTGAGCAAACACAGAGAGGTCCTTGGCACCGCTAAGTCTAGACTAAAGATATAAGATCTTCCCTGCTCTGTCCCCCCTTCACTCTCTCTCACCTACAGCCCTAATTACCTGCCAGAGTCAACAGAGAGGGCTTTAATATTCATAGAGAAGCTTCAAGGCAGGCAGGAGAATTAGGCCCGAGTGTTTGGTTTGCCACATACGTGCAGCTCATCTGATATGCGGCCGGCAAAACCCAACACAAAGCCTAATGTGCCCACTCGGGCCTTTCATCACAGAAGAGCTAATAAACTCTTTGGCCCTGAAAGGGTCGGGAATGAAAGGGTTAGCACCGCTGTTCTGATTATTCGCTCATTACATGTGAGTAAACACTGTGAGAGCTTAATGTGGATTAAGAGAAGGCCGATCTTCTCTATCTTCAGCCGGGGAGGGAAAGAGGGAAGCTGAGAGCTGGGGGAAACTCTGACGAAGGTTTAGAGCGGAAAATAATACTCAGTAAATAGTTTATCATTTGAAACAAATCAAGCGAAAGATGTACGTCCCACAAAATATACACGAATGAAATAAACCTTTAAAAACTGGGGGCGACTGTGGCTAAGTGGAGAGCAGGGCCGTCTTTCAATCAGAGGGTCGGCAGTTCGATCCCCGGCTCTGCTAGTTGCATGTTGATGTGTCCTTGAGTAAGACTCTCAATCCCAAAATTGCTCCCGTAGCTGTGCCTACGGTGTAGAAATGTGATAGAATCTGAATTGTAAATCGCTTTGGATGAAAATGCCTGTAATGTAAAAAAAGAACACAGAAAACTATGTAAAACCAACAGGATCTCATTTGTAAAAAGCTACAAACGATCAACCAAAAATAAAGTGATCGAATTATTTGTAATGTTATCTAGATGTAAGTTTGGTGTCACCTAACACACTCTCCAACTAAACTAAAGCTAAAAACGAAACCGGCTTCAGCTAAATGAGTTCTGAATTGTTGATTTTCAAACGTTTTAACGTCCCATCTCTCCGCTTTGGATGTTTCTCTTAGCATCAGATGTCTGTTTTTCTTGCATAACCGAGGTGGCCCGAGAGCTGCGCGAGACCGGTTCACACGTCCCCGCTCATGGGTTTCACCTCTGCTGCAGAGCAGGAGGCAAATGTGACGCGGCAGTTTGTGGGAACACTGCTCAGGATTCGGATCCACAGTAATTAGTGAATTAGAATAAGTGATGGAGGCATTCAAAAAAAAAAAAACATCCCGTACCAACAAAGAGGTTGAAACAATCTGAAATTAAAATCCACACGCAGAAAACTCTTCGCCAATATTCACCCTCTAACTCGAGGTGATATACAGCATATTTGTATGCAGCAGTTTGTGAACCAGAAGCAAATTTTATTGGATCAAGGGAGAAGAGATGCATGCGTGGTAATAACATTTTTAATAATAACGGTATAAAAAGAAGAAAAAAAAGGTGCTGAAGAGGGAATTTAAATATTTGTTATAGCAAAGGCGTCTGATTAATATAAAGTGATACAACCATAAAGTTGCAAACTAAATAAACAATAGAAGACTGACAGCGTAATGTATTGTGTCTTCCCCTCTGCCACAGAACGTATCTATTTTTAACAGTTCTTTCTCTCAACATCACAATACTTTAATCACGGTGGATTTTTAATAATAACAATCTGGAAACTCGACCCCACTGGTACCAATCTAGATCCCAACCAGGTCCCACTGAGGCCCGAAAAATCTCTTCTACAATGAAGAGGTGGCCGGGACAGCCAGCGTGGACCTGAACTTAATAAAAGACAGCGTGTCTGTTGGTTCTGTACATTCTTCCTGTGCAGATCAGAGTTCCCAGGCCAGTGAGGCACACTGCTGTCCAAACAGGACGAGGTGTAAACTCCTCACACTTCACAGCTGCCTACCGGCACACTTCTGCAGCCTGACCTTGTTGGGGGGGGGGGGGTCACCAGGGCGAAAAAAGAAAAAAAAACACATGCCATTTAACTACAGTGTCACATGAAACAACTTTTACTGTATGACGGGGCGTCTCTGTGCTTCTCTGAACCTGAGACCTTGCAGCTCCATGGCTTATTCACTCATCCAGCCGTGGATTATTGACGTTTTTGGGATCATTCAGTCACGGCTCATGACACTATAGATTTCTAATGAAAAGAAGTCCTCTGGGTTCAGGGACAGACAAACCCTTTGTCGTCTTCCCAGGCTGCAGGAGCGTGTCGTGTGAACTTGTCTACTTCCGGTCGCACCTTGTCCCGGAGCTGCCATGTTTCCCATGGGACTCCCCCCCTGGCAGAGGTGTCGGCCCTGCTCCCCAGAGCTTCTCAGGGACCGGAGGTGGCTGCCGGAGGTGCAAACTCGCACCTCCCACCACATATATGGAGCGGCCTCCCTGGTCCTCCTCACTGTCCTCTCTACCTGCCTCATCGGCAACACACTGACTGCTCGGACCAAGACCAAGACTACGACCACGACAGCAGCCATGGAGGTTTCCTACTGCTCTCCTCTCCAGCTCCAGGACAACTCTTTCCTGTTTGAGTCCCTGCTGGACAAGCCCTACGATCCCCTGGCCTACGATCCAGCCTCGGACCCTGGTTACTTCAGCGCAGGCAGCAGCAGCAACAGCAGCCTGTCTCCCACCTCCTCTGTGGACTCCTTCTGCTTCTCCCCAGCCTCCCTCCAGACCGCCGGAAGCGAACCGAACACCATGGACTGTTTCGTCTTCAAAAGCCCAGCAGCGCCTAGCCTCACCCAGGGGACGCAGCGTCCGCCTTGCCCCGGATCCTCCACGGCCACGTCCTCCACCGTGAAGAAACCCAGATCCAGGTATCCGGGGAAGAAGCGGCAGACGGCCAGCGAGAGAGAGAAGCTGAGGATGAGGGATCTGACCAAAGCCCTGCAGCACCTCAGGACATACCTGCCTCCCTCGGTGGCACCCGCCGGGCAGACCCTGACCAAGATCGAGACGCTGCGCCTCACCACCCGCTACATCTCCTACCTGTCGGCACAGCTGGGCCTCAGCGAGGAGGCGCCGGAGCAGAACGCCTCGGGGTTTTTGGAGCAGCCTCAAAACCTCAGCCAGTTCCTGGGTCAGCCAGCAGCCAGCTACTGCCATCAAGAACCAGATTGTAACACCATGAGCTCAGCACATCTGTCCTCTCTGCAGCCCTCATATCAGGTATGTTTCATATCATGGTCTTGTACAGCTCCACGGATTTAAAAGCATTTGAGCTTAAGAGAATTTGCTTTGCAGTGAACTTGTGTTGAATGGGTTTATAACCAAAAATCTGTCTTCTCTTTTCAGATTTCAAACGGAGTTCGCTTCACCAGCGAGCAGTTCTGGATGCCACAGCAGCAACTTCAAAACGCCGCCTTCTCTGGACAGTGCTGAGAGACACGGCCATCAATCCGATATTTTCATTGCAGCAATGACCTCTTAACAAAATCTATGGACAAAACTTCTCAATTTTGTTATTTTGAACAAAATATATTTCTGTCCTTTGTTTGCGTTTTATTTAATACATAGAACTGTATATTTATTGAGCTTTCACAACGTGAACGAAATAAACGTAATTTATCAAAAATAACCCTCGAGTTTGTTGCATTCCTCCAAATGTTTTTATGTACAAAACAAATGAAATCATGCAGACTTGGTGCTTGGCCTCGGCTTCCCTACACAAACACTGCAGCTGTCAGCGTGACAATGAGGTGCTAAACAGGGAGCACATCCCCGCTAAAGTCCTTAAGGAAAGACCCCCACTGAGTGAAGTGGCAGCTGAGCTGGGACCAGTTAATTGGCGCCTTTTCCGATCCTGTGTAAACATGTCGAGTGGTTGAGATCATAAAACGTGATAAATAAACGGCTCTGGATTCAGCTCAGAAACTCCGAAGTCAATACTTTATTTCACTCCAACTCTTGATTTTCACTTCCTGTTCGAAAGTGTTTCTCTGCAGTGTCCATGTGTGACCCAGAAGTTAATAATATGGGTACATAATGTGTTTTAGTCATTGAAGTTGGATGGCCCATTTTGTGAATTGATGTTTTACGCTGTTGCTATGTCCACACTGTCATGTTGATGAGATGCCCGGAGAGGCCACGCGCAGCAAATAAAAGTTTGCTGACATTTATTTTCAGATATTTTACATTTAAATGGACTGTGCTCACAGTTTGGAGGTACAAAATGTCACAATCTAATATGGCTTATATTCAAAACACTGGCATCAACAATAGATGCAAAAAAAAAACACGGGGAAGCAGAGAATATCACACGCTTGTGTCGTGACAGCTATTCAAAACCTCTTAAATGTTTACAGTATGTACAGCATCAAAACATGTTTTTAATGTTTTTATTCAATATCCATAAAAATGCATAATCAAACCTTTACATTTAAGAAAAAAAACATTACATTCAGAATATCTATAATACCACAATTGGTTCTAGCTGGTGTAAAAGTCAGTAAGACAATCTGCACTTGTGTTAAACTGGTAAAGAGGTCTCGCTGGTGAACCAATCAAGCACCTGCTCCTTGTTCATCGCCACCCAGTTTATGTTGGCCTTGGTACTCTCCAGCGCCTGCTCGAGAGACGTGGTGGCCGAGCCAAGCTGCCCGGCGTTGTCTTCTTTGAACTGCAGCAACTGGAGAGGAAAGGGAGGGGGGTTACTGGAATTCAATTCTGAATGTCGGTATAAACTATAGAATTAGGGTATAAGAACGTTTTCTTCACCACCGTACTTGTGTAACGACACGTTCATGCGTCATGCTGTACCTGATGCACAGCACCTTGCAAACAATAGTCTCGTTATAAATATTAACTCTCACAAATTGCCCTCGTGGAATGAAATATTGGATCATTGGGTCTTACAACAATGAACACTGTAGAGGAACTGTACCTGCTGTAACTCAAACTCAGAGGAGAATCGTCTGGTCAGTCCGATTATAAGTCCTCCGAAGGAAAACGATCCGCCACCATAGCTGGAGAAAAAGGCCCAAACAACACGGGCTGTGATCATTTTGCAAACAACTACAGGCTGTGTATGTAAAGCTGTTTGGTTGGACATTTTGAAAACAGGACTAAAGGTCCGCGGCCATGCTAGACTTAGCTAAATTTCAGCATTCTAACACGCTAATAATGACAATGCTAAAATTTTGATGTTAAGCCGGTATAATTATGTTCGCCATCATAGTTGAGGATGTTAGCATGTTAGCTAATTAGGACCGGAGGTTGGAGGGAATAGCAGCAAAATGTCATTGCAATCCCTCCAATAATAGTTATAGATAATCAACACCGCAATTATCAAATCCTCCTTCTGCCTCCGTATACGTTTAACCGTAACCTCAGCTTTAACTGTCACATTCTATACATGTGTGCACGATGGAAGACTCACTCATTGAATATATGGTCCCATTTGGCTCTGACAAAGTCCCATGCCAGAGGTTGACCGATGGGGTTGCTAGCAATGGAAATGATGGTGGAGGTGGCGTCCTGCTTACGGATCTTCTCTGGGTCCAGACAATACTCCAGATACCTGAAACACAACTCACAGTGAGGACAAAACGTTCTACTTGCTGCTGCAACAGTGTTTGATGTAGGACCAATCGAAACCCTGTAGTGAGACTAAAAATGACCAGAGGAAGAGAACGATGTCAGTAACACCGACCTGTTCAGCAGCCAGGGCTGTCTGGTGCAGGACAGAGCGGACATGAGTTTGTCAGCCTCCGTAGCGATGGTGGCGTTCTTGAACATGGACCAAGCAAAGTCCCACTCCTCCACCCCTCCCGCTGCGATCGCACTGCAGTACACTGTGTACTTCAGGTTGGGACTAATCCTGCAACCATTGAAGAAAGTGACAGAGAGTTAAAGGCAATGACAGCGGTGGCTTGGCAAAGAAAATACATTAATTAAAATAAAAACAACTGCTGCATTTAACAAGTTTAGGAGAATCCCACATATTAATCCCGAGAGGAAGACAATATGGAAAAGAAAGATCGAAAGGCAAGCGTCAGGGTGTGAACATACGTGTTGTTCGTGGGGTTGTTCCTCCACTCTCTGAACCAGCCGGTGGTCAGCTCCTTACAGCCTTCCACTCCAGTGCTGCAGGCTATGGAGATTGCATTCACCTGGTTGTACCTATATTGGGACATGAGATGATAAACGGGGTCAGGAGAATGTCAGGAGGGGTCCAACTGCAGACCTCGAATCCCCCCCCAGGTCTGAGAAGTGAGATTGGGCACCGTAAGTGAGATGCGGCACTTTCTTTAGAAGATTTTTCTTTCTTTACCAAATTTGAAAACAGTCACATTTCTCTGCTGTGGTAGTGTTAACGTCCGCTTTTAAGAAATACCAGAATACTACTGAAGTTAAAGTTATATATACCCAGTCATACCTGAACATTTAATTGTGTGTGGCTCTCTTGGATTTTTTTTCTCCCAATTATAGTAGGTTTACTTTCTCATTCTGAAAATGAGATAAATTAACCATCAAAGTTTTCGAGGTAGAAAAGGAAGGGAAGCATCTCATGTACGGAGACCTCTTCCCATTGGCTCTCCAATGTGGGGTCCCCCACATTGGAGAGCACTTGGACCATCTTTGAATGTTCTCACTAATGAAGGAATTCATCCAAACTCTTTGAGGGTTGACCCTCACGATGAGGGGAACGATATCATTCAAGTAATGACATCGAGTAAATTCCACCACGCCTGATGAAGGCATCTTTTCAGTAGAACTGCAGGAAAGTTTTCCAGCGGTGAATATGCAACATAAACTTATTTCTCTCAAGATAAGAGTAAATTGGAGTGAACACATTAAAGAGATACAGAGTGGAGTGGAGGTGCAGCTTGGGAAGAGGATGGGTAGATTATTTTGGCATTATCTAGTTTTTCCCGTGGGGATAATTAAAGTTCCATCTAATCTACGTTACAGGAGCCCACAGGGACACGGTTTACTGCGGCTTAGTGCAACCTAAATTGTCAATCAAATAATGTGAATCTTGTGCTCGTCAGAGTTCCCCTTCGGGAAACCCCAGACGATAGTATCATCCTGTAAATACTGCGGTTTCCAGGAAAAAACATCAGTCTAGTCATCATGGTTTATCATAAAAAGAAATACTACAGTATGTTGCAGTTGTCATAGGGTTACAAAGCCTATACGTTGATTGCGCCAAAGGTTACTATAGCACACGTGTGTTCAAAAGGGTGAAACAGACATGGTTTAAAACACAGGCGGCATGTTAACATCCTTACTGGTCGGTGTGATTTTCTGGGATCTTTGTCCAGTTGACAGTGATGTTTTTGAAGTGGTTAAACAAAGGGGTGACCTGATTCTTCAGGTAAGCCTGAGGAGTGAATGAAAGGAGCATTTGAAAAATGATTAAGTAAAGACTTGTGATCAATCTGCTGATTTCCAGGTACATTTTCCTTCAATTAACCAATCTGCATTCCTTCATGAACACCGTCACCCTGCTGTTCTTTGGGGATCAGCATTGGAATTAATTATTTGCGGATGCACGGCAAAGGTTGACCGTTCATCACACACCTGCATGGGCCCGTAAACTTCGCTGCGGTCAAACATCAGGAAGTAGTAGTTCAAGCTGTGCCTGGCTGTCTCCCAGGGCATGTATTCGACCTCTGTATTGAGGAACTTGGTCGTCCTCAGAGCCAGAGTTGTGTTCACCATCTTGGCCCTGAAAAAGGCACATACGTTTAGCTCTCTCTTTCAACATTTGACAGCAGACGCTTTGCAAAAAAAAAACATGGCCTCACCTGGCGAGGTTGAAAGCATCGTCGATGAGTTGAGCTCGGTTGATCACCGGGATGTCCTGAAAAGCGAACAAAGGAATTGAGTTTTGTGGGGGAGGGGGGGAGGGGGGCATTGTGGAAAGCAGCGTGGCGTCACGCACCTGATGTCGGGAGCTCAGCTTGGTGAGGAGACGCTCCCAGTTGTCGGAGTCGTAGTTGACTCGGTAGAAGCCCTTCATGTTTATGTTGGCCACCAGCCAATCATCAGCACTAAGAGTCATGTTTGCGTTTGTAGCTGTTTGGATGGAGACAAAAATAATGCACCTTTTTCTATCTTGTTCATCATCTTTGCAATGCTCTGTACGAACACCTGAAATAAACCTTACCCTCTTTGTTAAGAAGCCAGTACTGCTGCTCGGCTCCTCCAGTCTTAATCCACGTGATAGGGACAAACCACTCATATCTACAGCCGCATTCATCCCGCCACACACATGTAAACACGGAGTACACAGAGAGAGCGGGTGAGTTTCTTATGCCAGGGCCCGATATGACCACACTCGGTACATTCAGCATATTCACAAGAAACATTAAGAATGTTTCCTACTTGAACTCTGAGGGTCTGTCTACTACAGAGTCTGGGTCCAACAAGAAGTGTTTTTGGGTAATTCTTCCAGTCTGGGTGTTGATGGTGACCACCGGGAACCCCATCTGTAGGATCCACCGGTTCATGATAACCTCGACAGAGTCTGGCAGCTCTATGTTGGCGTTATCCACTGCCTTAAAAGAGGAATATTCATATATTAGTAATATTGTGACCGTTTGTTGCTCCCTGCAGAGGAATTATTTTACTTTTTATTTATTTCAATATTTTTTCAAGGTGCCTTAGCTGATCTCAGAACTGAATTGGTGGAACTGAACGGAACTGAAATGACCATTGCTCATGAGTCGCAATGAACAACAGGCAGATTCATTCTACAAATGTTTAAAGGGAGGCTACATATTTTGCTGTTGCGCAGTGGTGATTGTGGTCCCAAGTGGAAATTACAGTAAAAGTAGAAGAGTGTAGAAAAGTCACCAAAATGACAATGTCAGCTACACAGCAACACCAAGGCTACCTACATTTTGCTTACATTGGCCACTTTTGGCTACTTATCGTACGAGAAAAAGCTGTTGCACCAAGTGGACTGAACTTCTTTCAAAAGTTATACATAATATCACTCTACTAATCAGTGAAATGTGAACTCACTGTCGACCAATGTTAACTTATACTGGACCGGTGTCCAAAAACACAACTTCAAATGAACACTAATGTTTCTCTGCTGCTGGATGTTGAAATAGGCAAATGTATTCTGACAGGTTAGCGTGATCAACTTCATGAGGTTATCAGTTTTGTGTCTTCTGCTTTATTATAAATTTAAAAAGATAGATTTTCTTTATTGGATGGTGCTATCTTACCATTTGCAGGTGCTTCCAGAGGTCTGTGTAGACTGTGTTGCTATACTTGAACTCCTCCAAGTATGTCTGCAGACAAATCATCAAAGTATTTGTTATGCTTGAGTTGTGCTTTTGCTGTGAACAAAGTTAGATGAACCGCAATAAAATGGTGGTATTACAAACAACATTAACAAAATACAAAACGAAATTGAATCAGCTGTGCTCACATTAAGTCCTTTGGAAAAGACGGTTTCAGTGATAAACTCTGAGAGCATCCTGAGGACCGCAGCTCCCTGTGATGAAACACAGAAGGATATTAGCAATGTTAGCGGGTGAAATATCGGACACAATTACAGCTTTCGGTTAATGAGGATCAGCGATTCATTAGTACTTTAATTCTGTAGTTCCCAACGAGTCTTTGATTAGGGTCACCCGGGGGAAAAAATGAATTCATTCTTTTTTGTTTAGCGGAGGTCGACATCTTGTCTCTTGGGGTTTGAAGAGAACAATATATTAGGGTTAAGACGTGTTAATATCAATTATACCGCACCTTGCTGTATGTGATGGAGTCAAACAGTTCGCTGATGTGCTCTGGCGTCAGGATATCCTCCTCTTTGGATGAGAGCGGGTGGGAGGAGGCCAAGGCATCCACAGACATCACACCAACGATCTGATTCAGGACGATTAAATCTTTCTGGAAAATGCACAGAGGAAATATTTTGAAATGTGCATTGTGGCATGACCGGACACATTTTACACACATTTTAAATGGATTAAATGGATCCACCTTGTCAGGAATGGGCTCACACCGGAGCAATTTAAAAAGAGGTCCGTTCAGTATATTCAGCGTGGTATATTCAAAACTCACCATATTCCATGTTGGCTCAGCATAGTCGGCTCCAAGATAAGAGACGTAGGTGGCAAATCCCTCGTTGAGCCACAGGTCATTCCACCACCGCGTGGTCACCAAGTTCCCAAACCACTGAGAGGACAGAGCTTCATTTTATCGGCAGGTTTTGAAACACATTTCAAAGCTAAACACGATGACCGTCAAACATATGATTTGGTTTCTGGACAGCAGAACACCATAGAGTGTCTTTTAGTTTGATACCATATGAGCGAGCTCGTGGGAGATGACTGTTGCCACCCACTCCTTGTCTCCATTGGATGACACGCCGGGGTTATATAAGAGGGCGGTTTCTCTGTAGGTGATCAGGCCCCAATTCTCCATGGCTCCGGCGCTGAAGTCAGGAAGTGCGATCTGGTCTAAAAAACAATCATAAAGTAATATCGTTTAACAGTATGCATACAGTAGCGCAAACCTATTTACTGTCCTTGTGTTGGTCTGTGCGTGTGGTTCCTACCTGACTTTTTCAGGGGATAAGAAGAGTTGTAATAGTCCGCAAAGAATGCCAGTATGGGCCCAGTCTTCTCCAGGGCATAGTCCCCCTGGCCCTCCTTTATAGCCCTCCTGCGAGCCCAGATCCTGATCTGTACACAAACAGTGCTTTATTAAATAGACAGAAGGGAAAAAAATAGTAGACCTGAGCTAAGCCTGGAGTCCAGCAGAGGGCAGAATAGTAACACTGCCTCCAACAGAGCAGAGCAGCCACAGACGAGCCAACATCTGCTGTTTGTGATGGTACTTGTAGTCCTAGTAGTACGAGCAGTGGTCTGTAACGCTGCATTTACTGTATAATTACTGAAAACTAATTTAGTTTGAATTATCTTCAATCAATCATGCAGTTAACAAACACAAACTGTTAAATCAGAAGCATAAATACACAATGATTGAAATGAAACCACTGTATGATCCAGTCACGTTGGTTACACGGCTGTGATAACATGGTCCGTTCCAGTGTTTAGTGGGCTAATCCATAGTATCAAGGATCCAGGTTCACAGTGATGAGCCATAAAACTCCCTCGTTTTGAGTCGGATGCATTTCTTTCTTGAAAGAATAAAGCAATACTTCCTCGAAACTGCTGTCATGGCTGTAATTTCCCTCAATGTGCTATGGTGTTGTAATTTCAAACTGCGCATCAGCATTCAGAGCAGATACATGAGATAAATTAGTTATTGTGGGCCTCGAGTCAGATCAGCTTACATTATTGAGCCTAATTCAAGCTGTAGCAGCAACAATGGTAGTGCATTGTATCAATAGTAGATAGTAGCAGTAGTCGCAGTCGAAGTGGTATTGAGGGGGAGTGTGGTTCTCATAGCTGATTATCAACATCACAGTTTATTGCTCATCCTAACAAAATCCTTGTTCCACCCTAAAGGAAGATCAAGGGTCAAAAAGACCCTTACAAATTTCCATTTGTATGGTGAGATGTAATAAATAATTACCAAAACGTCTGCATCCGGTTGATTCGAAATGAATGTGAAATCAGACACAACGAAAGCCAGCAAGTAGGTTGACATGATCTCCGTGGGCTCGAAGCTTGTCTGGATTAGATTGTGTCCTTCCATAGTAATGTTTAAAGGATCTGTGTGGGGGGGAGACAGTAGCAGATTCATTACCAATGAGGAATAATAAGTGCATTGTATCAATATACTGTACAATACAGCTGAACATTTTATGTGTGCTGTTGTTGCGAGTGAAATGTGTATCGGTACGTCACACTTAAAGCTTTGGGTTACTTTAGGACACATCACACATGGACAGTTGACGTGTGAAACGTGGCGCTGGACGCTGAGAGAAGAACTTGCCGTAGTTCATGGAGTTGGACAGAGCCACGGTCTCGTAGGGGTGAATGAGGGTCATGTGGAAGACTGCTTTCATAGCGGGCTCATCGAAGCAGGGGAAGGCTTTCCTGGCATCCGTCGGCTGCATTTGAGTTGTGGCTACAACTCTGACAATAGCAGATACGAAAACGGAATAATTAACACCCACATCAAATGTTAAAGGAACTCTCCACTTTAGATACTCTCACACTTAGATATAATCCCCGTTCAATGTGTTCTAGTAAGTTTTGGAACTATGTGATTGTTACTTTTTTGGTGTACACACTTTCACCAAACCTAAGTATTTTTCACTTCTCCCTTCGTGAGGGAAACCTTTTTCCCACGGGTTACATTTCAGCAACCCGTGGGAAACGGGTTGCTGTGTGCATCAGGAGAGAACATAATTATCTGACAAGATAAGACACGCAGGATAAAGGGTTGAGATATACCTCACTGCATACTGGCATTTTTTTGTTTATGTAAGGGAATGTGAGACAGGGATTTTGGTGTGTATTAAACCACTAGGAGTAACCAAAGTGACAATATTTCTAATCTTACACATAGTGGCTGCAAATACAACACTACAAAATATATATTGTTTTTGTTCGAGAAAGTATAATATATATATATATATATATATTGTTTTATTTAATTAATTAATTCATTTTGTAAAACATACTTTTGCATTCTGTACTGAAGTTATTCTAAAATCAACAAACTGACATTGCAACCACATCCACGTAGACTTTCTATTCTCCTAAGTTTATCCATTGAACTGATCAAGAAATAGAGCTAATGTTTCCTCGTTATTAATAGCCCACCATATACATTTTTATTAAAACATAACATGAACAGATAATTTAAAAAGACTAGACACTGCTTCTCTAATCTAATCTAATTAAAGGAACATGTGACATTTTAGGAAATACAAACATTTGCCGAAAGTTAAACGAGTAGATGGATACCACTGTCATGTCTGTACAGCACTGTAAACTACAACTAGCAGCCAGCTAGCTTAGTTTAGCAAAAAGACTGGAAACCTTGGTTTTTGTACTGATTGAACATGCAAGATACAATATGTTAATGCGTGAGTTCTAGAGGTGTGGGTAGAATTTTGTTACATTTGTACGGAGTCAGGCTATTCCTTTCCCCCTGTTTGTAGTCTATATGCTAAGCTAAGAGACTGTTGGCCATAGCTTCTTATCTAATGGACAGACATCTCCATCTAACTCTGGGCAAAGAAAGAGAGTAAGTTCCCAAAATGCTATGTCTTAAAGTGAATGTCTGGTTTAAATGCATGTGTTTAAATTACATTACATATTAACATTTACACATTGTTTAAAATTGCACTAATTCTCAGAACTAGACCAAAATATTGAAAAGCAATTAAATAATCAGATTAAGATTAAAAAGAACATCCTACTTTTTCACCCCATCCTCCGTGTATTCACTCCTGTAGAATCCTCCCAGGTTGTCGGCCAGCTCTCCAAGGAACTCGGTGAAGAGCTCGTACGTGCTGCCGGCCTGCAGCGGACTGTCGAGCTGAACCACCAGGTACTGAGTGGGAATCTCCAGCCAGGTGTCTTTCAGGCCGGGCGCAGTCGCTCCGTTGAGGCCCCTCAGCTTGGCATGGTAGCCCTCGAAGGAGGTGAGGTTCAGCTTGTTGGAGTGGATGATGATGAGGTCGGTCTCCTTCACACATCTGAACACCACCGCGGAGTGTCCGGTGAAGATGTACAGGTCGCCTTCGTTGGGCTCCAGCCGGGGCCACAGGGTGACATTGTAGGAGACGGGAGCGAGGGAGTCTGGGAGTCTGTATCGCTGCCAGGGCTCCTTCGGGGTGGAGGGTGTGGTGGGGCTGGTGTTGGGGCTGGTGTTGGGGCTGGTGTTGGGGCTGGCGGTGGATGAAGGCGTCACTTCATTCTTTGACGTCTCCTGAGCGTAAACCACAGACAGGGCTATGATGGTGGCTACAGCACCGATGGCTGCGACCACACAGGTCACTGCCACTGCTTTGCTGACAAAGAGGCCTTTCCCCATGTCTTCGCCAGAGAAAGTGAAGACAGATGGAGGAATGGGATTGCTAGTTATGCCTTGCCTTGTCAGATTCAACCCAGAGTTAATGGTTGATTTTCTGGGTGGGGAAAAGAGCTGAATGTCCAAAATATTGAGTTGTAAAAAGTCCTTGAGATAAGATAGAGCCCTGTCTATTCTGTGAACTTTACACCAGCATAGTGGCTCTGAATAAAGGCCCTCTTTAGAAGATTATCTCTGTTTATACACTACTCTAAACCGTGTGAAATACAGTAGAACTGTGTCTGTGTCTGAGTGTGTGTGTGTGTGTGTGTACAATTTGCAAATGCCAACTGTATAGGGATCTGCCGATGTTGAGGAAGTCAGAGTTGCATAATGAAATGGGATAAAGAAGGGTTTCAAAACTGCAGAAACTTTTCTTTAGCCTTAATCGTGCAAACTCAGAGTTTGCTTTGGTTGACCCAAAAAGTTGTGGCTTTAAGGAATGGAGACATTCCAACGGTTAAATTGAAAGAACATGTGTTGTGCAAGAACCCCTATGTCAATACAGCTGCCACAGAAATGTTTTCCCAACATCATGATATTTGGATTATGGTCTGCAAACATAAGAAAAAAATGTATATGCAAATAATTTTGATGATCGTGGAATGTAACTCTTGCACAATAACGAAAGTAAAACAGAAGTGTCAACATTCAACTGCGCAAATGGTAGGATGATGAATCTGACAGTCAGACACGTACTATTACACACTCATATGTCAACTGAGACAGACACTGACAACTTGTCTCAACAGGCTGCAGCTTCAGACCTCGGTCAGGGCCTAGTCAGGATGCCTTCAGGTACGATAATGCTGTGTGGTCACCCATGTTTTGGTTTTCCATTTAATTTTCCAGCCAATTTTGATCCAAACTTTTGAATTGTCGCAAAAATTTCTTGTGGTGTGAACACGGTTAGTGTAGTTGTAAAGTCTGTCTCATAGTATTAGAAAACACGGTATTTACATTTCTGATAAGCCTTCAAATTCTCCCCAAAAATTAGCCTTTCTGGATCATATTTAATCGCTCCTCTGACACCCCACCTTAGAAGCCCCTTATACGGGGTTTTTTCTTAACACAGGTGTGGTACACACCATTAAAAAACAATTTACAGTCTAATACAATAACATGAAACCATTTCCTTGGTAATTGGACTTACCTTGCATTTAGGTAGTTTAGACTAAAGCCAAATTTTCACCTGTTGATTGTGGAGTCCAGTTTTAAAGCAGCGATGTCTGCAGCACTGCACTCCCTTTTAGCACATCAGCTGCTTATCCACTTGCTCCAAGAAACGCCCCAGATCACTCTTTTGATAATTTGTGCTAAGGAAAACACTGTTTATACTATGTCAAGCTAAATCCCAAACGTCCTGACTAGAGCCAGACTTGTCTTTCCAAATCATGCTGCAGGCTATTGCACAATCCTCAAACTGAATATACAGTCATGGCTCATGTGTCTGCTATTGAACTTGTTGAGCCTTGTCTTGAAGATAAATACAGTGTGATGCATTTCTTGAATACAATTGTGTCCAATAATATTACAAAATGTATAATAGAATATTGAGGTAAAGGTCTAATACCATCATTTCTCGGTCACTTTATTAAAAAGTCCAGCCTGTTCTCATTTGTCACGCTAGTGATACCGACGAACAAGGCACCCTTTAGCGAGCTTTCACGTAGCTACAATGTAAACCTGTCTGCGTTATTATTAGACGCTCAGGGAAAATGCTCAGAGAGTCTGATGACGTAGTTTAAAGACCCCAAAACGTACACAGGACTTTCAACCAGGAGACTAGTGTTCGTGTCCCAGAGGTGTTTTCTGTTATTACTTAGTTTACGCACTTATTTTAGCCAAATCATGATGATTTTCTGAAACATAACTGAGAGGTTTTGTTGAAATATATCAAATGTCTTTGTTTGAATTCACAACAATCTACCACATTACTGCAACCGTGGGCTGGACCACCCAGTGCGTTACAGCATTGCCCGAGGCGCTTTTGTTTTTTACAAATTCATCTTTGTTGCACTGATTGCACCAAGTTCCAAGCTACCTAACACAATGCAGGGACAAGAATTCTTAGTACATTTGTGGAACAATTGGATCTGCTTTTTCTGACTGACAATTCAGAGTGATTAGCTTCTGCCTGTAAAGCAAAGTAGCTTTGGGGACCTCCTGTTCGGTTAGCATGAAATGAAGGGAAATGGCGCTGAGCACACACATTTTATACTCAATGCCTGTTTAAAATGTGTATTTCTCAAGCCTGAGCATGATGTCACCTTCTCCAAAGCCAAAGAAGGCATTGCACAACTGTTTTCACAGGTTGTGCAGTACATATATATACTCCCTGTGAACTTTGACAGAGAGCCCCTTTAACCGTTTCATTATTTTCAACTATATACATAGAGGCCATAAAGAGTCTGTAAAACCGCATATCAGCTCATGCTGTCACCTTGAACTGTCACAACATGTCTAAATGAGAATTTCCTGTAAGATTCCATTTCCAGTATTTGGTATATTACTGGCAGAGCCGATTCCCAAAGGAGTGGAGTCATACACACATAATTATGGACAGAGAGGGGTTTATGTGGATCCTTTCGTTTTTATCACAGTGTTAAACACAAACTGTGAACAGTGACTATCAGAGAATCAGGGAATCCATTTTGTATAAAGAAAAATGACACAGATATCAGGTCTTTCTGAGCCTTTTTGATTTATTTCTCATTTGAGTCTTTGCATAAACTTTGCAGACAACTGGTACATCATGTAGTGCAATGATTTATGATTTAATAATCAAGTAGAAAAAAAAAAAGACAAGAACAAGAAGCCTAATAAAAATCAAAACAGGCTCTTTCTCTCCTATCACTGAACGGCAAATGGATTTTCAATGTAAAGACAGCCAGTGTTGAGAATGACTTAACATTGAGAGGGACTTTTTGTTAATGACTTTACAAGAAGCTGCAGGAAAAGTTAATTTACAAGTTAACATCCCATCATGAATATGGTCCATTGGGTGCATTGCATACATCTGAAAATAAAAATAAATGTCTTTTAAGTGAAACAATCATTTGTTTAATGGTTTTCTCTCTGACGATCACAGACCAGAGGTAACAGCTGCATTACTGATATGTTTTGACACACGTGGCCCACTGCTCACCATATATCTGACCCTTTGCACTTAAGTGGATGACCAGTGAGTGTCAGTTGACTGTTTCCAAGAAGATGATTATAGTGATTGTCCTTCATTACGTATCCCTGACGGTACAAACAAAAAGAGTGTGTAATTTTGAGCATCCCAGTGTTCTCATGTGGACTCGTCATTAAACCACTTCAGCACATGGGCTTTGTTCTCTGCCACCCATTTGATGTTGGCTGTGGTCTTCTCTATAGCCTGCTCCAGGGCCAAGGTGGCTGAGCCAAAACCAACATGCAGGTTGTCTTCTTTAAATTTCTTCAGCTGGAGAGAGACAAAAACAAAAACAAGCAAAAGACAAAGTGAATTTCTGTTCTGTTCTTGCTCTTGCTCTAAATACAGGGAAATACTGTGTTTACTTCAGTGTGGTTGTGACTGCGTGGGCAGGCTTACCTCCTGTAACTCAAACTCTGTAGAAAATCTCTTTGTGATTCCATTGATGAGATTAGATAAGGAAAATGATCCTTGTCCATACCTAATAGAGAAAAGAAAGATGCTATTCACTTGAAAGGTAAAGTGATATAATGATGGAGATCAGCGGAGGGAAATTGGGTTATATCCTGCTGTTGACCTCATTGAACATCTGTCTGACCTCAGATAAATGTCCCTCTAAACAGGAAAGACTGCAAATTAAGTCTGATGGTGTGGACATTCGTGAAGGCTCAAAAGCTGTTCAAAACATCAGAAGGACTTAATATATGGTTATTATTGCTTGTGTGGATGCTCTTACTGCTCCAAAACGTAGCTCCATCTTGCTCTGACAAAGTTCCAGGCCAGTGGCATCCCAACAATGTTTCGGGCGATGTACTGGATGGTAGATGTGGCGTCTTGCTTGCGGATTTTAGTTGGGTCTAGGGTGTACTCCAGATACCTGAGTGAGCCAAAACATGTTCTTACAAAGCAAGCTTTGCCAAAACACTATTCTAATATATTTAGCTGAAGATCATTTGTTACACTTGCTGTGTTAAGTGCATAAATGCGTTCACACCGACAAGTATGGCAAAATGCAGCCCAGATGGGGAACTCATAACGGTCAAAAAGTTGAGTGTGGAACCCTGGTCGCCAATGGTCACCATCTTTGCTATGTAGCAGAAGAGGAGGGACCACCAACCACCAACCATTCAACAATTACTAACTTGTAAAATGACGGGTGAGGAAGCTGCAGCAGTTGTTAATGAAACAGTGAACACCAAATTAAAAAAATTTAAGTTATACCGTACATGTGGGTTCTTTTTCACCATTTTATTGAAGTTGAATAGAAGCCATCGTCGGGTTATTTTATCAGTCTGAATTGATTCACTGCCGATACGGCGTGATGTCCGTGGCTGACTATCACCGCTTGATCTACCGAGCTTCTGGTAAGCCATCAGCCATGTGCCATCTGAGACACCACTAGCCTGTTGAAATTCACACACAACGCAAGTAAGTACAGTACATAGAGTGCTCGGTGTACTACATGGAGGTGTGCTAACGTAAGTAAATTAAGACACGCCAATTGAATAAATCTGGGAGCATACAAAATGGGTGGTACGGTTGTTACAATAGTGTTAGGGTTACCTACTTAAAAGAGTAGTCAATTGTGCTTTAAAGGTTTTCAGACAGAATGCAAAGCGAATATTTGCTCTCTGTGGCACGAATTAAGGTAAAGGTGGACTTTCCCAGTAGAAAATATTTTTACTGGTGAGTTCTGAGATTAGCTTAAGTCTCAGCTATGACACAAACACACACGGTGTGTACAGTATATTGCTAGCTATTGCTACGTAAGTTCACAGCGAATTAGTACAAGGCAAAAGCCAGTGGTCGAATTAGAGTAAATAGTACAAAATATGCTAAAAGTAAGACAACTGACTCTTGAATAACCTAATGGCACAATCACCCTCTTACAAATGAAAAAAGGAGCAATACAACACAACTGTTTTCATTAATAAACTTAGGTGTTTTGCTGTGACAGTCTTTCTTGGTCTTATTTGACATTAGCTTACGGTGGCTAACGTTAGCCATGCTAAGAAAAAATTAAGTAAATATTGCTGTGAAACTGACATTACTGAGTCAGTTTGCTGACTGTGACTCTTTTTTTCCTATGCCATTTAAGGATGTTACAAAAAAAAACAATTCAGTGTTTTTTTACGTGTCATTGTCCTGTCATTGTTACTTGTGCTCAAAGTGGATGCTGTTCAACAAAAGTTACATCCGCACATCCTACAGTCTCACATGCTACAGGAAATCTCTAGGTTCAACTTGTGTCAAATGGTAGAACAAAATTTTAGATCAATGTGCAAGAATCCAACGTATGAATTTAATTAAATTCTTATTAATTACCCAAGTCTGTCTTTGAGAGTACAGAAAATAAATATAAAAATGTAACTTTTATAGCATTGTGCATTGTGTGGATAGATGATTGTCTCATTCGCAAACTCCTTAAAGGTGAATACTCCCACAAATTTGGATGTCGCACATACCTGTTCAACAGCCAAGGGACTTTGGTGTAGGCCATGGCCGACCTGAGCCTGGAAGCTTCGGATGCAAGAGTGGCGTTCTTGAACATTCTCCAGGCAAAGTCCCACTCCTCCACACCGCCAAAGGCTATGGCACTGCAGTAAACCGTGCTTTTCAAGTTGGGATGGATCCTGGTCAACATCAAAGTAAACACACAATAGAGTAGAAAATGAATACCAAACACATAGACTCTCTCCCCACAGCCGGTGTGTAACAGAACACTGCTAGCTAGCTAGCTACAGCTGTTTGTACAGTCGTTTCACTGGCTGTCTTTTGGCTTTCTGGCGAATTAACATGGCCTGCACAACCAGTCAAGTTGTGGGAAGAGGAAATCTTGAAACACAAAACCACAGCCTTCAACTGCTCTGTACTCACGGGTTGTGATGTGGATTTTCCATCCACTGTCTGTACCAGCTTTTGATCAGCTCGCTGCAACCCTGCACACCCATACTGCAAGCTATTCCAATAGCATTGATCTGATTATACCTGAGAAGGGGGATGTTTGAGAAATTGCGGGAAACTGCAATATATCATGACAATACCCAATAAGTGTGAGAGATATAGAAACATTCTAAATGAAATATTGTATTGAATTGAATCACGTCACCAAATAGTAAGTCACCTGCTTTTTGCTATAAAGAATACATCCTCTGGTGCACAAATTCTTACTGGTCAGTGTGTCCTGTAGGTACTTTGGTCCAGTTAGCTGTAATCATCTTGAAGTGCTCAAAAAGTGGTTGGATTTGTTTCTTGAGGTATGGCTAAAATACAAATATATATATATCAGCAGTAGTTTTTATGTCCAGTTGTTTTACATTCCCTTTATCCATTTCTCCTGTTATACTATGTTCACACTAGGAGGGACACAGCAGCAGGCAACAAGGCCATTTCAATGGAAGCCAGTGACATGAAGCTACATACTGCCGCCTAACACTTGTCGCTGTATGACGAGCATGGCATGCTACAAATCAAAATTGCAGTTTACATCCATGTCTGTCCAAAATGTCATCAATTCATCATTTTATTCAATTACATTTGTGTGAAATTGTCATAATTAGCACATTCTTGAGTTATGGCTAAAAATAGGTTTTGTGAGGTCACAGTGACCTTTGACCACCAAATTCTAATAAGTTTATCCTTGAGTCCAGTTGAATGGTTATGCCAAATTTGAAGAAAAGCCCTTCAGGTATTCCTGAGATATCGCGTTCACGAGAATGCACCAGATGTATGGACGGACGGACAAACAGAAGAAATAAAAGTTCCAGTGTTGAGGTATAAAAATGCCATTGGCCAGGTGCTATTTAACGACACAACTATGGCAACTCTTCACACCGTCTTGGCGACAATGTAGCTGGCCACGCTTGGCCCTTTTGTCGCTTTGAGTGTGAACATAGCATTAGTATTCATAGTTAAGCAGTATCTACCTGTAAAGCTCCGTAGACCTCAGTGCGGTCGAACATGAGGATGTAGTAGTTGAGGTTTCTCAGAGCTGACTCCCAGGGGATGTAGTCTCTTTCCTTGGACAGGTATTTGGTCGTTGTCAGGGCCAATGTTGTATTGATTATTTTGGCTCTACACAAAGGAAACACATTCTTTGCAGACATCCAATGTGTAAAGGATTAAATACTTAAAATAGTTATTTTTCTTTACCTTGCTAGGTTGAACGCATCATCTATTATCTGTGCTCTGTTGATGATTGATAAGACCTGAAAGAAACAACATAAACAAACAAGTACATGTTCAAATTCACATACAACCAAACCCGAATCAAACAGAATAGCCACTACTTCTGCAACAAGCCACGCCCTCTCTTTTTGTATGCATCCAAAAGTGGACATACAGCACATACAAAAAGTTGTCACTGCATAGGATGAAAAAGTTCTGTGAATGGGCATGTGACTCACCTGATGGTTGGTGTTGAGCAGGGAAAGGAGACGATCCCAGTTGTCAAGATCATAGTTCACCCTAAAGTACCCAACTGCATTGGTGTTGGCCAGCACCCAGTCCTCTCCTGAAACTCTCATCAGAGAGTGGGTGTCTGATGGGAAATATTAAAGAAAGCTGTGCAAAATATTCAGTTAACGCCATGACCAGAGATTGGTCGAGTCCACTTTTCTGGTAGGAAAACTTTTCTTCTGTAGTATTCAGATCTAATATAGAAAAGCAATGGGTGTTACTATGATAGTACCTGTCTCTTGAAGAAGCCAGTGCTGTTGCTGCTCCACACCTGTCTTCATCCATTTGATCGGGACAAACCACGTGTAACTGGACCGACACAGATAAAGATGATGAGTGACAAAGTGGAACAATGATGGTTCCAAGCCAAGCTAGCGGCATGGCTCTAGGGATGACAATGTCCTGGTCCTGGGACAGAGGATGTTGTATGTGTACAATTGTAAAGCCCTCTGAGGCAAATTTGTGATTCGTGATTTTGGGCTATACAAAATAAATTGAATTGAATTGAATGTCAGGCTATTGGTCGGTCTTTCTGTTAGACTATTGGATGGATTGCTTTGAAATATGGCACAGATATTCATGGTCCAGAGAATTAATGCTGTTGACTTTGGTAATGCCTGAACTTTTTTCATCCAGCACCAGCACATGGTTCACATTTGTGTATTTGAGTGGAATGTTTCAACAACCATTTGATAGATTGCCATTAAAATTAGGTACATACATTTATGTCATCCTCATGATGTATTGCGATAACTTTGGTGGTCCTCATAAATTTCGTCTTCTTTTCATCAAAATTCAACATTTCCAAATACTTGCAAAGCTAATAACATTCCCATGAGCCTCCGCTGTACCGTTTGTTAAGTACATGGAACTTGCACGATAAGGTCGAACTGATTCCTACTTGAACTGAGAGGGCCTGGTCACGACAGAGTCTGGATCCAACAGGAAATGTTTCTGGGTGATACTTCCTGTCCGAGTGTCAATAGTGACCACTGGGAAGCCCATCTGAAGAGTCCAGCGGTTCATGATGTCGTGGACGGTGTGAGGAATATTCATACTTGGTGTGTTTTCAACTGCCTGTCAACAAACAAAGAGTCGCAAGAATTTGAGAAGAAACACACCCAGGGACTCATTGGCAGGTGACAATTGCAGTTTGTAACTGTACCGACCTGCTGAAGATGGTCCCACAAGTCTGTGTACACTGTGTTGCCGAAGGCGAATTTGTTCAGGTAAGACTGAGAAGAGACAGCGAATAAAATTTAAAGTGAACTCACACACACCAGAATGAATGAACATGAATGTGGTTTGGTTCGGCTTCTAGTGCACACACACACACACCACACACACACACACACACACACACACACACACACAATCACAGTGGCAGTAGTCATTAGGTGATGAGACCTTTTAACAGAGTTAATACTCACACTGAGTCCTCTGGCAAACACAGGCTCGGTGAGAAACTCCGACAGCATCCTGAGCACCGCCGCTCCCTGACAACACCAAACACAGAAACCACCAGAAATTGGCTGGTTTGAACTTCTCATAACAGCAAAGCATTTTGCATCAAATCCAATATAATAATACAAGATGTTTTCACGATGAGGCAACAAGGCTCCTGATTCAGGAAATTGTAAGATTCATCATACTGAATATTTTTTTATTCAAAGGTGTTATAGTTTTCTTGGGTGAGAGATAATAGATTAGGTAAAACTGCCTGTAGGGGAAAATCAAAAACAAATTTAATTGGCTTGAAATTATACCAATGTCACAAGGTATTGCCTCATTTTTGGGTATGCTCCTTACTCAATACGAATAAATGACCATTTTGGAAATGTGTGAAAGGTTAATATTGTAACTGTATGTCTGTATAAGATCCTACATCAGATAAGGTATGGCATATTGTCAGAGAAGCAAACCTTGCTGTAGGAGATGATGTTGAACATCTCGCTGATCTGAGCAGGGGTGTTGACCTCCTCTTCTCGTCGGGACAGCGGGTGGGAGGAGGCCAGGGCATCCACAGCAAACACCTTGTACACGTCGGACATTATGATCTTGTCTTTCTGCAGCCAAGCAGATGGATGAGTGAGGAAACCGTACCTGTGGGACCACATTGATCCGCGAAATACAATTGACAAGGCCCGCTGTCTTTTGAAGGTACAAGCCTGGCTCTTACAATGCTCCAGGTGGGCTCAGCGTAGTCGGCTCCAAGGTACTCCACGTATGACGCGAAGCCCTCATTCAACCACAGGTCATTCCACCACTGCAAAGTCACCAGGTTGCCAAACCACTTAAAAAAAATAATTAAAAAAACATAACGCATCATGAGTAAAGCGATAAAGAGTTCGACCAAAGTCATGCCTCAGTTTAGCTTCAGGGAACCATGAAAACTGTTGCTGTTTGACTGTGACTTAAGATTTTGGCCAACATTACCACTGAAGTTCAACTCCAAGAAATATAACAAGCTTAAGAAAATACCCAACCACAGAGTTTCACATTACTTATGATGACAGGCTTTCAATCGACCTAAAAGGGAGCAGGGGGTGAGATTGAGTTTGCACCAAACGAGTGTCCTGATCATAAACTCCTATTTCAACTTACTATAAAATATTTATTTCTCTCCGGAGCAATTAAACCGGATCAGATGCAATGGTAGCAATTTGTCAGGAATATTATGGCCTACCATGTGTGCGAGTTCGTGGGAGATGACAGCTGTAATTCTCTCTTTGTTTCTAGTTGAGGACATGATGGGGTCAAAGAGCAGGGCCGTCTCCCTGTATGTGACCAGACCCCAGTTCTCCATTGCCCCAGCATTGAAGTCAGGCAGAGCAATCTGATCTGGGGATGATAAGAAATGCATCACAAATCTGAGAGTTCTTCAGCATTTTAATGTTACCTTGCAATTCAGACAGACACCTTCAGGACATTTTCCAAGAAGGGTACGGCGGCTAAATTTGGCATTTTTCTGATCCCACGATTAGTGCTCGTTCCAATAGAATATCAGTTGTTTGGTTGTATTTGATAAAAGAAGAAGTTGGTTAAAAAACGTTTTGTTTTTTTTAAATAGAAGAAAATTGGGGTTGAAATGCACTTGAATTAATTAAGTCACCCCTGAGGGACCTATTTACCCCGAGTCATTGTCTATCATCTAAGTATATGTCTGCTGAAAACCAAGGTTTTTAAATGAGCTTGAGCAGAGACAATAGAGCATATTCAGGAAAACACTTTGTAAAGATATTCGTGGCCCAGGATGAATCCGAATGACTTTGGTGATCCTCTCAGTTTTCCTCTACTTGCCACCATGAGGTTGACATTTGTGGTTGTGAGGGAAAACTGTTGGATGGATTGTCTTGAAACTTGTCATGATATTCACGTTCCCCTCAGGATGAATCGTGATGACTTTTGTAGTCCTTCATTTTCTATATGGTTCCATCATTAGGTCAAATTTCCATTTTAATGACCAAATACCTGCAGATGGTGAACATGAAACATACCTACTAAACATTAGCATGTTAGCATTGCCATTTAGAACATGTTGGCATGCTTTACTTCAAAGCACTGCTGTGGTTTCAACTTAAAGCAGGATAATATTTGTTACGTCCAGTTGAATTGAAAGACTGCTGGGGCTAAGTGGGATAAAGGAAATGAGACTCATATTTCTATCTTTAAAGGAAAATGTTTGCCCCCGCATGTCAATGCATAGTTGACCTACCTGACTTGGAGAGCGGGTATGTTGCATTGTAGTAGTGCTCATAGAACTGAAGAATCACCCCTGTGATGTTGAGAGCATAGTCACCCTGTCTGCAATCTATGGCTTTTCTTCGAGCCCAGATTCGGATCTGCAAAGAATGAGGCAGCTTTGAGTCCATAAAAACTAATAAAAGAGGAATCCTTTCTCTTTTCTAACATTTTTTTATTCTGAGGTCAGAGGAATAGAATCCAGATGGTGTGACCTCTGACCCTCATTAACACTGGTTGTTTGTACTGCGTTTGGTCTATGATCCAAATTAATTTGTTTGCTGACCACACAGGTAATGTAAAAAGATAAAGGGAACAAAAATGCCTTACCAACAAATCGTTGTTTTGGGTTGACTTAATGTTAACAAAGTCACTGACAATAAACGCCAGCAGATATGTGGACATTCTCTCTGTGGGCTCAAATGTAGTCACTCTGACAGGCACGCCGTCAATGACAGAGTCTTTAGTGCCTGTTGGGGGAGGGGAAGAGTTAGACTCTGACACTCTGTCAGCATTAACAGCATCTAGTTGCTGATTTTCTCATAACATGTCAAAGTTATTCATTATTGACTGTCTCACACATAACACGCTCTGCTCTGAAAGTAACTTTTATCACAAACAGCTCATATATATTCTACCAAGCACCATTTGTGTTGTACTGCGATTGTGTTTTCAATATGTTTTTCTATTTTTATGTGAATTTCACACAATTTTGCTTTTGCACTGACCTAGATTCTATGGAGATTTGTGACAGGACAAAAATTAGAAAGGACTGTGTTTCTGAAACCAACCAATTTCCATGCCGTTAGACAGAGCCACGGTGTCTTGGTCGTGGATGATGGTGACGTTGAAGACGGCTTTCATGATGGGCTCGTCGAAGCAGGGGAAGGCTTTCCTGGCATACGTGGCTTGCATCTGCGAGGTAGCAACAACTCTGCAAAATGTTCCAATGAAGCATTAACACAAAATAGACAGCAACGAGGCGGAATACCATGCCATGGAAATTAGGTGCTACTGTTAAAGGGACCCCAAAATCAGATATAAACATTTTCCCACATACCTGTAGTGCTATTTATCAATCCGCATTGTTTTAGTGTGAGTTGCTTAGTTTTGGAGATATCGGCCGTAGACATGTTTGCCTCGCCTCAAAGTATAATGGGACTATTTGGCACTCAGCCTGTGGTAAAAAAATACATGTGAAAAACTCAACAGCAATATCTCTTTTCAGAAGTCATGACCCGGTTACTCAGGATAATCCACAAGATTCTTGTTGCACTTTCACGCAGGAACTTTTTTCTTTTTACCCAACTGGATACTAATCTACATCTCGCACTGTCACGATCCACTCGACCATGAGTAGATGCACGCTTCATCCTGCATCGTGATATGGCTGCACAAGAAGATAGGTCTTTGGAGCTTTGAGCACCACAAGCCGACTGCCGTATAGTCCCATTATAGTCGAGAGAAGGCAGACATCTTCATGGCGAATATCTCCAACACTAGGCAACTCCATCCAAAACAACCTAGATTGATGAATAGCACTACAGGTAAAAGGAAAAATACCTGGGGTGATCTCTCCCTTTGAGAGAACAATGATGGTGCACCAATATGCTATGCTCTGCCATTGCTTACTTCCTCACACCGTCCTCGGTGTATTCACTTCTGTAGAAGCCTTGCAGGTCATCCGCCAGCTCCCCCTGAAATTCAGTGTAAAGCACATATGACGCTCCGACAGCTAGTCTGCTCTGTAGCTGAAGCACCAGATACTCCGTCTTCACGACAAGCCAAGACATCCGTATGGCGGGCGCGGTGGCCTCACCCAGGCCAGTCAGCACAGCATGGTGCCCATAGAAGTGGGTGAGGTTAAGCTTGTTGGAGTGGACGATTATGAGGTCCGTTTCCTTCACACATCTGACGACCACCGCTGACTGTCCGGTGAAGACGTACATGCCGTCCGTTTCGGGCTTCAGTCTGGGCCACAGGGTGACATTGTAAGAGACAGGAACAAGGGAGACTGGGAGTCTGTAGTGGTCCCAGGGCTTCTTCGGGCCGAAGGGGGTGGTGAAGGGCGTGGGCACGCTGGTGCTGTCTGAGTCTCCGTCTCCAGGCTTGCCTCGATTCTTGGCCCGTTCCTTGTCGTAGGCGATGGACAGAGCTATAATCGTAGCCAAAGCAATGGCCGCCAGCGCGAGAATCCCGAGGCCCACATTTTTACTGACATAGTACACTTTCCCCATGTCTGACTCAGGAGGGCGGAGAGGAACTCTGAGGGGTCTCAGTCTGTGTTTATCCAGTACAGCAGGTCTCTGCCCTCCTCAGTTAATGGCTGAGCTATTAACATGGCAAAAAAGGCAATTTCATAAGACCTGAGGAGAAATGGAAAGATCGGAAGATGTCGGTCATTCAGTCTGCTACCTAGCAGCTTTTAGAAATGGTGCACAATCAGTGTTGGCGTTGTAGTTTCATTGTTATGCTGCAAGTAGAGTGTCATAATCTTATTTTAGACATTCATCTTCAGTAATTATAATAAACACACATTACCAGCATCCTCAACTAGTCCTAAAACAGGGTTTTACAATGTCTGCCACCAGAAAATCTACAAAATGTATTCACAACTGCTTTCTGATACTTTTGCATGGCACTCCAGAGAACACTCAGAACTCGTATAATGACGTGCAACGCAAAGTCAATCCGTGCCGCAAAGCTTATGGAAAAGTGGTCAGTTGGGGAAGTGGAGGAGTCGACGGATGGCGTTGGATTAAAAAAAGCATCACATTGTTCAATAATACTGAATAAACCCTGTGTTTGTCTGCTTGTTTACACTGCAGTCATCTCTTTTATGAGTTATTGTATTAATGTAATCTGGCTTGTAAATATTTTGTGGAAAAGGGCCTATGCTTTTAACCTGTGCTGAAGGATGAGTGTTGCATATAGTTTTACCTCTAAACTGTAATTATACTGGTTTCCAGCAAGCATCCTTTTTTGTAAATATTAATAAAGATATTATGACATAGTGGCCACATGTTTCTACCACCATGCTGCATCCATCCTTGATTGTTGTCTGTGATAAATGTGTATATTGTAACATATTTCCACTCATTGTATTTTCCATTTGACTTTGTCATCAAGTTTTCCGTGTGTGTCATTTATTTATGTCATTAACAACCAGCAGGGCAGAAAATAGTCATGGATCATTTTACAACTAAGAATGACTCGGCGAGAAATCGACCGTATCACTTCTCTACAGCCATGAACAATTTCATTAGAACAAAGATCAAAGCGTGACATGATAAAACAGCTGTAAATGTTGCTTATCGACAAGACAACTGACATCTATCCTTGACATTCTTTGACGTTAGCAGCAGCCTGGCCATTTATATAGTCCCAACTCATAAACTGCAGACCATAAAGGCTCAACACGGTCTCACAATCGATAAGTGGTCAAAATCCCTTTAAATTATCAGTCACTGCACTGGGATCAGCTGTGGGAAGAGGAAAACTCAAATCAAAATTTGTTCCTTTTATCATTTGAAAAAAAATAAATGTCCTGACTATGCATTTCCCCCCCCCCGAGTATAACATCCCCCCTTTCCTTCCTATCTGATTGCATGTGCACACAGGTGTTTCCTCTGGAACATCTTCATATTTATATGTTGTTTGGACTACAGACAGCAAACAAATTAAGGTCTTCTCAACTCAATTTTTACCAAATATGTAGTTAATGCTATTTACCTTAAATCAGTCATCGTCTGTTTGAAAATGTGTGAGAAATAAAAAAATGTGTTACATTTTTATTAAAAATTCCTAATAACGGGTAAGGTTGGGCTTGTTGTGAAACGTAGTCCTATAGGCTACATTGCAGATATACAATATTAAATCTTAACAGACAACTATTCTCTTCCAGGTGCAGTCTGTGCTAAAAGTAAAAAATGATGCCATTGCTTTTCAAGGTGAAGCACAATCAGTCCATGTCGATAGCAGGGGGTTAACGAGCCGACAGAGAGCGGGTTAACCTTGTGAGTGGAAAATGTTTATCTTGGGCGCACAAAATCACATAATGGAGTAAAACATGACAACAAAAGAGTGAAGTGATTTTAACAGATGCTCCTCTTTGGCTCCCTACAAGTGCTGTGTATTCTTATTGGTCACAACTTGCACAATGGCTCCTTTGTTAGTAATGGAAGACATATTCTGCTTTTGGCATGTGGACTGTTAATTCATCAAGATATCTGGGAAGGATTTAAACTGGCCACCTGCCTGTAAAACTTAATCTGGTTCATATGGAGAAATAAATCACCAGCATGACTCACACTCATTTTGTTTGCATGGTTTTCTGTCTTCATTCACACTTTGCCATTTCTACCAGATTCCCTTTTCGTCTCATCTCAAGAATGTGATGCTAAAATACCTTTTAGTGGCCATGCACGCTTTTGCATTATTGCTCTACCTGCACATGATATCAGCTCTGTGCGGTCTCCGCTCCACACTGTACTGACAAACTTCAGCCAGCTGCGAGAGCTGCAGAGTTTACTTCCAGTACAGCCCACACTGAATGTTGGCAACCAATTAATCCACAGCAGAGCCAATAAATCAAACTGGGACTTCAAATATACTATAATTTCTGTATTTACTGTTTGCATACTACTGAAAAAGTGGTCACCAGCCTTGGTATATGTTGCACTTGAACTGAAACTGATGGTCAGTGATCATCTTCGTTTTCATAAACAGCATTTCCCAGCGGATGTATTCTCCCGACACTGAATACATGTACCATTTGTGAACAGTCAGGCATGAATCATTTTGTTGCAGACCAATTCTGAGAAACTATCTTCTGCGCAACAATGCACCAGATGCCAAAGGCTGGAAAGCTAAGACGCCGGCTGGTCGTATAAGACACAACTTGCAACTTAAGGAGTAAACTTAGCATGCAGCACATTTGAAATAACATGTGGGAGAACAGTACATACCAAACCTCGTGTAGCTGGACGTCCACCGCGAGCTCTGGTTTAAGTCTGCACGAGACGCAGAAGTGGAGCTGGAATGATCCAGGGGCTGATGTGAAACACTCGCAACCTGCATCTGTGAGGGTAGATGTGGGAGGTGGTGAGAGCTGACCACAGGTTTTTCCTGGGGATGTAGGGAGGGAACAGCTCCCTCAATTCAAACCCCCCCAGCCCCCTAAAAAATCCCTAAATTGGTGAGAGGGTGGGGGGGGACTGAAAGAATACAGCTGTATCAACAAGATATTGTGGTTGAGCAGAAAGAAATCAGATCCTCAGAGGTACAGAGTGTTCTGACCAGGGAGGCTGGTTGACCACAGCCCGGTGACTCAGCATACCTGCTGACGAGGATAAAAAAAACTCCACCTTGAATGAGCAAAGCACAGCCATGGGGGAATGTATTTTCATTTATTTAATTTACAACGGCGAGAAATGTCTTTGATAGGACGTAACAGTGAAACTTTATCGGAGGCATGGCTTGAAAGAACGTGATCACAAAATGACCAGCCAACAAAGATACAAACACACGTTATACAAACACTTAACGATCCACAACGGGGCAAAGTTAGCCTGTTGCCTCTCTGAACAGTTATTGGCAAGATCCTATTGCAGCACATTGGAACTTGGCTAGAACTAGACAGCATTTACATTTGCCGCACTGAGCACGATCTGCACCCTGGAGAGCCATAATGTCATTCGCAAATTACGAGGACATCGGGAACACAATATATTACAGAGAAAGGAAAACAAGTTGAGACAAGAGCCAAGCAGAGGAGTCTAATCCCAGTCCGGATGAACACACACACACACACACACACACAGAGGAGATAACGATGTGTTTTAGTAATTATAAGCCAACACTGAAGCCAAAAAAGATCTTATTATGGTGAGTCCAACAAAGCTTGATCCAGACAGAGGGGAACGTTTTCAATCCGCGGGCGCAATGACCGCTGATGGATGTCAGACATTTGGACGAGTTGTGCAACAAAATAGGCACCGGGCCAACGCAGTCTTTCTTTTGGCGGGAGTAGGAAATCAACTGGAGAAATACAAAATAACACATAGACAGAGAGAATAGCAGGAAATACATACATATTAAAATTCCTCTTGATGCTTTATAGAATCAAACTTTACATTATTATGCAAATCCGTCAACGGGCGTTAATCTGTAACTTGTGTACAGCAGAACTCGAAAAGAATCCACTGCTCGTCGCCAGTTCATGTGAAAAGATAAGAATGAGGGGAGAGAATAAGCTGCTGTGGTCCCATGATACACATGTAAAACTGTTTTTTACTCTCTAGTAACAACAGAACTGGGTGGAGGGGAGCTGCATCAGTAGTACATCAGCCCTGCGGAGTTCAGCGGGGATGGCCGTTCAGAACGGGGAGAGGCTCGGCACTTTGATATTGATGTCTCCGATGTTGATGTTGCGGGGAATCTCGGGCAGGTTCATGTTCTTCACGGCAGAGACGGCGCGAGCGGGGGCCGCCGACAGACCTCCCTGCCAAAACAAGACATGGGAAAGCGGAGTGGAATCTGGGTGTGATTACAGTATCTTTATAATTGTTGGCATATGTTTGTTTTTTCTATGGCAAAAAAACTCCTGTATGACTACTGTCAGCATTTTATGAAAGTAGGAAAAAACAACCATACTGAACTAATATTTTTTGCATCTTTTAGTCTACTTACAACATATTGAACATACTTAACTGACAAACATTTTTAAAGTATGCCTGAGAGGTCATGTCGCCAACACTGTTTATGATGTGGTTGAGGAACCGTTATGGAAATCTCTCCTTATCAGTACTTACAAGCAAATTCACAGATGTGAGACTTCAGGGCTGGCTGCTGAACTGCAAACTTAAAAGGAACAGTTCTACATTTCGGAAATATGTTTATTCGCTTTCTTGCCAAGAATTACGGTAGTCCAGACCCAGTTCAGTTTTTGTACAGATTTAACTATTATTTGATACTATTTGATACGTGTAAATTAGGGAGCTGTAGAAGTGCTGGTAGGCAGATTCTGTTACCTTTGGACGGAGTCCCGCAGGCTGTTAAGCCCCGTCTTTATGCTAAGCTAAGCTAACCCTCTCCTGGTTGTAGCGGTCGATAAAAGGAAAGTTAGCTCAACAGTTTTCCCAACGATCAAAGAAATGTGTTGATTATACACACCAAAGTCTGTTTCCAGGTCTTGGGGAATACTGCTGCATATCTGTCTTAAGCTACACAAAGTCTGATAAATAGCCTCAAGTGATGTCACTTGAGTCCGCTTTGGTTGGGGCTGAAGACTACAATTGAAAAGGTGGAGTACTCCTTTAATCATTTGTTATTTCTGTAAGCTGGATCAGTCTCATTAATGCTCGTCTGTATTTTTCATGAATGTAGCTCGCTAGCTAGCTCTGGGAAGCACATTCCTAGCTACGAGGCCTGCTAAGCTCTGATTGGTCAGTTGTTTCAACAATATCAACAGCAACATCAGACCTGTTTGGATCGCTGGCCACATCCGAGATGTGGGCGGCGATTCAGAGGTCTGCTACCAGGCTAATAAAGACGGTGATGTTTAATGTCAAGACACTGGCATGGTCCTTTAACGTGGCTGACGGACTGACCTCGGACTTCTCCATGCGGTTCTGCAGTTCCACCTGGGCTACGATCTCATTCATGTTGGTCTCCAGCACCATGCCTCCCATCACCACCTCCTGCAAGATGTAATGGACCTGCGGACGGACACGTCACAGCAGTTAGCACACATCATTGGAACAGGTCTCTTTGCGTGCCGGCTGGGACTCGGCATCCAGAGCACATTGTGAAATGCAGCAGAATACAACATTGAAAACCCACAGCCAGGCGCTGTGGGTTAAACCCGGGTTTAAACGGGTGTGATGTTCGGCATTTCACAATCCCGCACCCTAACAGTCCTCAGCTCATTTGTGTTTCCTTACACCAAATGATACAGAACGGGACGAGAGAGGCAAAAAACTAATGTTGGAGTGTTCAATCCTCTCTAAAACGTCGCTCTCGTGGCTCAATAGCAGTTTCAATTTTCACTCTCGAGTCGTGAATTCCTGTGGGCAGAAAGTATTTCGGGGGAACATGAGACTGTCTTCTGATGCACAACTGCTTTCAATTTAAGGATGTTAAAATAGAGCAATCATGCCTTTGTAATCAGCAAGGTATAATATTCCATAAAGCTATATTCCTATTTTTCCCCTGGCAAAAAAAGCAGTTACAGCTGCATGAAATGACACGAGGAAAGGAAATTAAAAACAGCCTCGATCTGTAATTTGTCAATCTGCATAAGTCCAAAATCAGAGTTTTACAAATCAAAGCATGGCGGTGTTGTCCAGGCAGGAAAGCCTAATGAAAGCAAAACATTTTAATCTCCAGTGGAAGTATTTCCCAATTCTATGTTGGGAACATTCCTCCAGCCAAACCCCTATTTCCCAATTCTATGTTGGGAACATTCCTCCAGCCAAACCCCCACAGCACCACATGACATCAATTTCCTACTGGGCAAATTCAATCAAGATGGCCGTATAGAGATGTGCTCTATTAGTCTCCTACAAAGAAATGCAGCTCTCAAGACAAACTGTCGAGCAAAGGAGGCATTTCAGAGCTCCTTCAATAAGCACAGTTTGATTTACTGTATTAATAAAAAACATTCTTGGCCCATACACCGAAAGGAAGTGGATCAATTACAGCAGCTGGCTGTTTCTAAAAAGCAGCTGGCTGCATGGAGAAGTCACACACACAACTGCACTGCACGATACCTCGGGGGGGGGGGGGGAGTCACGTCTCCCCTCACAGCTCGCACACAAGCTCCCCTCATCTGAACTGTTTGCTGAATATGAAAAACAAAACCATTTATAACAAACCGCCACTGCAGACTTGGTACACATACAGTAAACCCAGTGGTGGGCCGGCAGGCCAGCAAGGCCTCCTCTGCTGGCTTAGACAGAATCACAAAGTTATAGCTATTTTATAATTTAATAATTTTTATAAATACACTACATGTATTATCATTTTTTTCCCATTAAAAAAAAAAACTGGTGACTTTCCGAACCCCCTTGGCGATTTTTTTTGTCAAAAGCTACTAGCGACAAATCTAGCCACTTTTTCTGGTGTTTTGACTCTGACGTGAAAGCACGTACGTTCTGCACTGTCATGATCGAGCAGCGGGTGCCCCAAAGCACTCACAGGCGGGTACTCTCACAGCAGCCTCGCGCAGCACTCCCAGCTGCAGTCAGAGAAGAGAGGAGACGCACTCTCGGCATATTCGTGTATCTGCACTCTGCAGTTAGTGTATTTATAGGTGTTGAGCTTCATTTTTACACAAAACAAATAATAACCGTAGCAAAGAAGATGTTTCCCATGTAGAAGTTGACCCTCAAGCCTCGACTGACTGGTCACTCTAGTGACTGAGTCACCGCCCTCCTGCGGCTGCCAGTCAGCAAAATAACTTTCTTGTCATACTTTCTATTATCGCAGAGTCTGCTCTGCTTCCGAGCCTCGACCCCCACTCACCTTGTCCATGTGGAATATGAGGTCCAGCTCGCAGACGTTTTCAAAGCATTTATCCAGCGTCTCCACAAACACCTATGAATCAAGAAGAAGAAGCAGCTCTGGACGGTCAATCGTCTCACTTCTCAAATAAACTTCAAATGTTGTTATAGTACAGAGAAATGGTTTATATGGTTAGTAGAGATTTTGATTATATTTGAGGGTTTAAAAAGAATCGGAGATTATCGTTAATTAGCAGAGTTCTTATAGATCTGCTTAATAAGAAAAGTGAAGTAAAGATGGTGCTGGTACTGCAGGTAACTGGTAACTGCAGGAAGCCAGTGGTTATGTTTCATTCTGAACATTTAAAAAAAACGACAGAAATGGCGACTGATTTCGCAAATAAAACCAATATCGAAGACAACATTAATAAATTGCAGGTTATTTATTGAAACTACTCCTACTTTTGTCGGGTTTTGTGTTGGTTAAGGCAATGAGGTTCAGGCAGACTCTCTGTGTAATTGTGGCTTGTTTTGTATCTCTGTTATTCCCCTTTATTGACGATGACGCTGATTTGCCGCTGATAAATATCTGATGTCAGCGTTCAGTGGGCGGACTGAGCAGGTCGGTGGCATTGCTTAACTTTTAGGGCACTAATTGTTACGAGTGTGCAATAAAGACATCTTTATTATTCGTTACCGTCTCATCCACGGAGATTTTCCATTGAGATCAGCAACAGAGTTAAGTTTCATTTCTCAGATCCACCAGCATTAAAAACAACCAGGGAGGAGGCAACGGGTTCGATTCCCAAAATGAATCAGATGCAGCATAATGTAATGGAAAGGAGCTTGTTAAGCAGCTCGGGGGAGCGAGGCAGAAGAGTCTTTGTTCCACCTTCGGAAACCACACATTGTAACGAATATGTCTGGAAGCAGAGTAGAAGCTGACCTGGATCAGGTCCAGGATGCCGAGCTCACTCTCAGACGAGTCCACGCAGAAGACAAAGTAGAGGGTCGCGTAGTGCCGGTAGATGAGCTTGTAGTCGGAGCCACCGATGAGACTGCAAGAAGATTACCAAAAAAAAAAAGGCAACCTTACAAGAAAATTCTAGCTTTGTGCTGTGAGTAAAGGTGACAGCGGGGAATGAAACAAATAAGTGTTTGCTATAAAACTCACATTCAGGGTTCAGTGTGTAAATGAGTTGATGAGAGAAGTCCACTTTTGTGAGTTTTGCCTCCATCTATTGGATAAAGTCACGCTACTGCAGCTGCAGTCAGCTGCTGATCAGCTGCTCGTCTTTGCTGCCAAGTGACATCAAACCAGACTGACAAAGTCCACACAGGTGGCCCAGGGTTTATAGTCATGAGTATAAAGTGAGTCATGAAGTCACTTTATGAGTCATGGAGTTTTGTCAACATGTCATGTGTTTTAGTCTCAAAGTGAAAAAAAACAGAGTTCAGTCGCAGCAGCTTGTCTGTAATTCGTGCATCCATCACCACCATAAAACACACAGTGACAGTCTTTTTAGATGCACACGTAGTAGAAACACAAGCTCGGTTATTCCCTTGTCAAAGCACAATTTTTCGTACGGAATGGTCGCCAAAAAGACAGCAATACTCGCCTTCCACCCTCCAAGAAGTTGCAGACGTTGTCGTCTCTTTTGGATACCAGATGGAAAGTCTCCCGAATGATCTGCTGCTGCATCTCTTCCGCCTGCAGGAAAACATGTTGCACAGTCTGTTAAGTGACAACCATTCTGGGAAATGTAGTCTGTGTTTGGTTAATAAATTCACTCTACAGGCACCCGCCATTGTTTTGAGTGATGTTTCATTTTTACTTGTCTGATATAGTACTATCTTGTCGTACCAAATGAAAGTATTTTACACAAAACTCTCCACAAAAATGTAATTTGATCAAACTGATAAGACTTCAGTGCATTCGTAAATTCCCACTCACAGATAATAGGCACAAGTATAGTATCATATCATTGCAACGGTTGATGTTTAAGATAAGAGCCTTGATAACCACATGATCTGGTCACTTGTGGACAGTGGTGGAGGAAGTATTCAGATCCTTTACTGAAGTAAAAGTACTAAGATCACACTGTAACAACTAAAGTAAATGTCCTGCATTGAAAATGTTATTTATGTAAAAGAATGTAAGTATAACTAGGAAAATGTATTGCAGTATTAAAAGTAAAAGTACTCAATGCAGACAAATGACCTCTGTGATTATATATTATCATGAGATCATTATTACACATGCATTATATAAAAGTCGGATTTTACTGATGTAGTTGAAGTGGAGCTACTTTTTAACTATTTTGTATCGTATTTCAATTATGGATTAATCTGCTGATCGTTTTCTCCGTTAATTGATTGATCAATTAGCATGGGAATTTGGGAATAATGCAATTTAATTATTAATCTTTCTAAACCACTCACAATTATCTGAGTGTAATGTAACAGTATCTACCGAAGCAACAGTTACTGGAGAGGAGGAGTTATTAAGGTGACATGGGCCACCTTTTACCTGCAGTTATAAGCTAAAAGCGTAAAAAGACAGGTGGTGAATGATCCAAAGTCTGTGATTACTAGCTAACTAAGCCAATAAGTACAGTACGTAGTAATAATGTATTTGTACAAAGCATACAAGTTACTTGTGTTTTATCTTAATACGGCTAAATTCCAACTGTTTAATGCTGCTTAGGGAGGTATACATAGTTAAATATGTTACAAAGAGAGATGTTTGCCTGAATAAGAGGAACTGACTGAAAAAATGGCTAGTTTAGCTTTGCGGTTTGCTCCTCTACACCATTGCAAGCTAGCATCCGCTAACGTTATTTATAAGTTGTAAATTGGTTAATGACAAACAATCTGACCACATACACATTTATATATATATGTGTATATATATATATATATATATATATATGTGTATATATATATATATATATATATATATATATATATATATATATATATATATATATATAACGAGATCTTAAACATTTGTGATGGGGATTGTGCACTAGCTGACAAAAGGTCATACAACGCTCAATGAGTAAACACAGCAACAGAACGATGCTAATGTTTTGAACTGCGACCCCCACAAATACTTACAAAATACTGATAGAATCTGATCAGCCGCGGCTTTCCGTGGTTGTTAAATATCAGGATGGATTTAATCATGTCTGTTCTTTTGTGTTGTCAAATGACAATATAGCGTTATTATTAAAATGTTACGGTCTTTGCTGTTTAGATTACGTTAGCTAGGATGCTAAAAGCTCTCTCGGCTGCCGGATGAGCTAGTTGGTTACATCCGGTTGCGTCTCCACATTCAGCAGTCGACCTCTGACGAACACCTCCAACTCTTTGTTCCGGGCAGGAAGAGCGCTGAGAGCGAGAAATGAAGACACGACAGCACCCAGATGATCAGACACCTGGGTATGTGGGAACCATGTTAACAGGGATGTGAAGAACCAAGTTTCTAATTTGCCATGTTAATAACATATCCCAGGATCAGGCTAAAACTTGGACAGTGGACACAATCTACGGTGATCAATCAGTCAGAAATAATAATAGTTCAGACACAATGTGTTGGATACATTTGTGCTGGGTAAATGTGAAGATGACTGGATTTACAGTATACTTTGTGGCTCTAATTCACTCGAAATATCAGCACGCAGGATATGAAATGTACTGTGTGTTCCTGTTTCTCATAAACATTTGTAGAATTGTTCCTTGTGTGTCAACTACTTCTCAAAACACATTGGTAAGACACATCTTTAGACGTAGACACCATTGAATCTAATACAGGAGCCCTGTGGTATAGCAGTTTATTGATGCTCATTTTATTTAATATTTTTTTTCCCCATTCAGTGTGTGCACTGTTGAGGGTTTACACTGTTCCTCTTCCTCTGTGTTTCCCATGTGCCATCAGGAGTTCTGAGACTTCCTACCGCCACATTACATCATTTCGCACTCTTTGTTACTAATGCACCAGCAACTGAGGCACCACGCTAATTACTGGACCCTTTGTACCTTTGTCTCCTCGCTGCCTTGAAATCTCAAAGCCGTGATGTCACACTAGCTGTACCTTTGTGTGTCGTGACCAACAGCAGTCGGCAGAATCTGATCGAAAGCAACAGCGTGCATTGTAAAAAGCAAAAGATTCCAAAATCAATCAAGGAACAATGGCGATAAGTCTTGAGCAAATTTTTCCTGAACTGCATTACTAACTGCTGCCTCCCAAATGCTTGAATTTATTTTAAATCGATGGTGACCCCCCTGTGCAACAAAGCATCATTTGAAAGGTCGTCATGCATCAAAAGGCAAGGGGCCTTTTTCAATGAAGGCACTTTGATGAGTATGAGAGGACTTGTGAAAACAGCAGGAAACGCACATGGCATAAAAGATAAAATGAACACTGGCAGAATGCAATGTATCTGCTTCATTTTTACAGTGTGTATGCAGCATGCTGGGTCATTGCCCGCTGGGCCATTTGAATGGAAGAGAACCATCGTTAATGTAATCGGTAACACCTGAGCTCGTCCTATTAGAAGTTAAATGTCTTACTTTCATCTTAGCAGGAGTTAATAGGCCTTAAGATGAATGTCCTGGGACCTTAGCTTCTGCCGTGTTTAAAATGGACACCATTGTGTTCATGTGCATTCATGTGTGTGCTGCATATTGGCAAACTATTTAAATTAAAACTAACAACAATAGTAAAACTAAAGGCGGAAGCAGGGTGAACAGGTTGTGGCTGAGTTGGGTTTTATCTTTTAATTACCTTTCACCTCTTCGCAGGCACCCCTTGTCACCAATATCACCGATGCTCAGTAGGTACCAATGATGTTCTGGGCATCTCAATTACCCGCTGTAGAGCCCTCCTGTCCTGGGCCATGCACACCCCATGCCAGTTTGTAATGTTTCCATTCAGGATGCTTTCTATTGCTCCTCTGTACAAGTTGACAAGAACTTGGCACAGGACTTCTGCCTTCTTAAGTTTCCTTAAGAAATACAGCTTGATATGAGCTTTCTTCACCAGGATGGAGATCTGGGAGGACCATGTCAGGTTGTTTGTGAGTCTGATTAACAAAAGAACTTAAAGCTGTGAACTTGCTCCACCTCAGCTCCATTGATATAGACAGGGGTGTGCGCCTTCCAGTTCCTTGGTTTTACTGACGTTGAGCAGTAGGTGGTTCTCTGAGCACCACTCTGTAAGATTGTCGATTTCTGAACTCTAATTGTTGTTCGTAATCCGGCCGATGACGGTATAGTGTCATCTGCAAGGTGTACTGCTCAGTGTTGAGTGTGACACTGTTTGGATGAGCGGTTCTTAAGAAAGCGTCACCACAGGCCAAGCATTCGGCCCGTTTTGAACAGACATGTTTTCAACAGACACTGCACTAGCAAAAGGGGAGAAGATACAAAAGGACTTCTGATAATTGCTGTGTCATCAGTATAGGATCTACAGTTTATGGTCTAGACAAGTATCTAATTCTACATTTTATCCTACCTTACCTATCAGATGGGGGTTCCTGTGGCAAAGCTTATTGGGTCTTTGGGTCTACTGTCAGTCCACCTTGGGGATTCTTGAACCACAACTGCCCCACTGCTTCCAAACCAGGCCAGCTGACACTCAGCATTTCTGCGTGATCAGAACCCAGCGACATCAAACCATCAGACCGCATTTCCTGTTCTGATTTCATATCCATTAATTCTCTGTTGTACGTTTTTCATCATTAGTGCAGCGAAGCCACCCGGGCTGTTGTCTGCATATCATCTATTATTTCCCCTCTAAATTCCCTTCCTCCTTCATGAGCACGGTGGAAAACAAACAGACGCTCATTAGCATGTGTGACCCGTTGGTGGTAAACAGGCTTATTTCCACATGAGTGCAGTGCGAGAATGGACTCCACCGGGACAGTCGAGGTAGGTGGGCCCGCCGGCTGCCTTCATGGGGACTTTAATGGGGACTTAACAAATGCAAGTGGACAGGCACAAAATTCTCTGGCACAGGGAGGTCATGTTGGTACAGTGAGCACTTGTTAGAGGCTGACTCACTGAATGCTGGACTCTTGGGTGGCCACCGATATTCACTTCAGTTTTAATGTGCATTTCTTTTTGTCTCCCTCCATTCAGTGCTAATTGTTGGATTGTGACGGATGCCGAGTGCTGTCTGCCAGAGCTGAGGTAATGTGCGGCGTTCGAATAATGCCTCTGTGCTCCTGCTCTGTGAAGTGATGAAAGCGGCCTGTATTTACGGGGATAATCAAAACTGTAAGGGGTTCTTCTGTCAGCGTTTTTTGTTTACCGTCTGCTTCTCCCACAGCACCGTAAGCTGCTGGCCCGTGGCCTCGGACCTCAGAATAGCCTTGCAACCGTACCTGTCCGTGTCTCAAACGAAGTGTGATGAGGTGAGTTGTTTTAAATTCCTGACAAACGACTGAGGCAACTGTCTCCCTTTATATTTAGCTTACAAGGCTACAGTATGGTATTATTTTGCCTCTCAGTTTTGTGGATGTTTTTGGCGCTCAATAGCAAGGCCAAGGTTAACAGTTGAAATCCCTGTTTAGCTCTATGGCTCAGCACTGTCAGGGTTGTTGGATCTATAGCCACCGTGACCTCCCATGATAACAACATGCGCAAAGACAAAAATAATTCATAGTTTAAACCATGCCTTCAAGAAAGAATACATTCATATTTTCATAGTTTGCTTCAGCAAATTAGAGCTTTTACCCCTCCCTCTTATTTGACTGCAGATTTGAAGCTTGCAGTTGTGTCCACTCCCCTCAAGATGGCAGCATTTTGGTGTCTTTTCAGGGGAAACCCAGCGCCGAATGTTTTTGCATGAGCTGCTACCAAGCAAGCTCCAAAAGACAAGACTACGTGATGAATGTTGTGGTATAATAAGGCGTGGGGCTTAAGATCAACGCAATTTTTTGATAGTAAATTAGAATATAATATGATTTATATTCTAGTCCATTAAACAAAGTTAAATACTATAATGTAATATCATAATGTAAAAACAACCAATACCACATATTATTGTAATGTCTGTGTAACAATAAGACAGATATAACACACGCACTCAAAAGCAATATGTGAATACCAAGACGCGAGTGATATTTGCACGTAGAGGCGATGCATGACAGGCTTATAACACCGCAGATATAAAGACACAGCTGTGACTGCGTGGAATTAAGAGAGTAATTACAGGTGGCGCAGACAGACACGATCTTTGTATAGGCAGCCCTCCGCTGCTGCGTGTTTTGTGAGCAGCAAAACAACCCCGATCCTGGATCAGCATCCCGGATTTCCTTTGCTCCGCGTCGTTAACGGAGTCGCTACGGCGGCGACCAGAGAGGGGAGGGTAAAGTCGGAAGTCTCACTCTGTGCAATTCTTTCGATCTGTTACGCCGAGGTGGACTTTTAAGAAGCAGCGCGAAAATTAACGCATTCGGCGAATTGAAAATGTGTTGGCTACTCGTAGATTAATAACAGTCTACATTATAAAAACCGCCTCGTTGTCTGGTGTGAATGTACAAGGAAAGTTGGTGTAGTGAAGTGGTCCTTGTGAAAATGTGCAAATGATAATGAAAAGCAATGACATGTGGCTTCCTCTAGTTAATATTTATATTAATATCGGTGAAAGACACAAAGATAAAACTGACTTCTTGTGAGTACCAGACCAGTCACTATGGTAACTGCGCTCCTATTGTCGCCAAACTGCAGTAAGAGCGACGCCCACCTCCACAGACTGGAAGGAGTGATTCATCTTTAGCAACAGAAACGATCTCTGCGCAGGGCGCCGTGTTTACAGCGAACACGACAGACTGCAGACTGGTCGAAGGAGACTGTGTATGTACCTGTACATGAATCTGTCTCAGGACGCTACCCACGCAGCTATCTATCGACGGAGGGCATTATATAGCCACAGTGCCTGACCCGAGCAGGAGTAGTAAAGTCAAATGATCAATTTTTCCGCTGATATGAAGGTGAATTACTCCGACCACAACAACGCGGTGCGTGTGTGCATGATGAGCGGCTGAGGAGGAGGAGGAGGAGGAGGAGGAGGAGAAGAAGGAGGCTGCGGTCTGAAACTAGATTGTATCCTGGATACTTCGAAAGAAGCGTCGTGTCGTTCACACAAGGAGGCTGGCGCATCAATGTAAGATGTTACTGTACGCCATAGACGGTCTCTTTCCATCACAATTTTAGGGGAGGCGGGTTTGACTCGTTTTCTGCCTCCCGAGGAATCCTCTAGCAGCGGGACGTTGAACGGTTTTCCTCCAGATATAGAGCGTGGAGATGCGGATTACAGAGGAATCCCCGCCACCCGTTTAACTGCATTGGCTTCACTGTACACATCAGTGCGGTGTTGTTTTGGGCGGGAATAAAAACTGAACTATAAATACGTATTTTCTAGTCAGAGGAATACATCTGTGATTTTGGACTACCCGTTAGGAGACGCGAGGAGGCTATCCCGCTAGCCTGTTGGTAGTAGCTATTAGCTCCTTTAGCCGGCTAACTGCTCAAAGGTACTGGCTGGAGAATTTTTTAAATAAGAAGCTTTTTAATAATTCTGAGCAGGTTTTGCCCACGTTTCCTCCCCATCAACATATTTATTTGCAGGATTTGGAAGGATCTACTCATCCAGGAATGAGGTCTCGAACGGAAAGGAGCCGCGTGACCTTGTTTTGGGGTCTGATACTGGGTCTGTCGTCCTGCCTCCGGCCCGCCACCGCAGAGAGTAAGTAATGCTACTACACACACACACACACACACACATTGCTCTTTCCATGCCCCGTTGCTGCTCAAATATGGGGAAGTAAGGTTAGCTTTCGTTACAGAAAAAAAAAAAAAAAAAAACATGCTTTACTTTATACACCGTATTTATAGTACAACATTGTAAACAGAGACAGCAATGTTTTCTGTACAATATATTACATTTCGGCATTCATGGCGAAACAAATTTAGAAAGATGAGTACTGTAAATATATAATATATAATGCTTTACATCACAATGTAGTGATGCGACTATGGGTTAATGAGAGATTTTAATTTGCATTAAGTCTACTGCAGGAGCAGTTTGTGTTTACGTAGTATAACACTATATGCGCATGTAACTATAATTTGATTGTAGTGGAAAAAAGCATTTTAATACATGTACAAAGACGTGTAGTTATTCTGTGATATTGACTGTAGGAAGTCTGGTTGTAATATTGTAACTTGGTTTTTGAAACTCCACAGAAAATGAGTCAGTGTAAGTGTGTTGGTAAATACATTACTATGACTCAGCCAACGGAGATAGTTAGTCAAGTTTTATTTATATATATATATATATATATATATATATACACTGTCAGTTTTTGGCATTATTTTGTGTGTAGGTGTTCTTTCCAAAAGGGGTTTTAATGTAATACTAATAACTTAATACTCCCAGTCTTTTACTCTACTTTACTAAACCAACTCGGGGACACCTTGACCGTGGAAATATTCTCATTAATACCATGCTGCTGCCACATCCTCCCATCAGCCAAATGATGTTAACCACAAGGCTGAGGTCAGAGATTTGAGTTACGCAATAATCCGTTGAAGTAGACCTTCAGTGCTTCTTTGACTGAAACTTTGAGGTGGTCTTTTATTGTAGCTCACAACTTCTTCTCAGCATGTAAACCCTCAAATCCAACAAATCAGAATTGTTTTCCCATGTTTCCAGTTAAACCATAAACTAGGCTTCCCTGATTCATCCCAGTCATCGTGACATGTCGGGGAGGGGTGAATGTTAAGGGGGGGTTGAACCAGGGTCTGGGTTTTAAAATAGAACAAGCCTATTCACACTCGCACACAAAACAGACTAAGTTCTGTTGATTGGAAAGAGTGAGGAGCTTGTGAACTGTGTGTCATGGGGTTTACTGTCTCCCCCCCCCCCCCCCCCCCCCAGTGGATCTCCCAAACTCTACTTTACTGGTGTGCGTGTGTGTGTCTAACGGTTCCTTGTGTGGCCAAACTCTCAAGCATTCCCGCTGGTTTGCTGTATCAGCTGGGACTAAAGGGTTCGGGTAAACCAGGGTCAGCTCCGTTGCTGCAGACGAGGCCTTTTTCAGAGGAACCAAGCAAGTTTTATCCGTCAAGAGGGATTTCTTTTTCTTCTCACCTTGCCTCTCATGTGGAAATGTATTTCTGTATTTACCCCCCCCTCAATGCTAGTGGCAGTGTATGAAGCGCCAGCTCAGAGGGGCGAATTGCTTCCTATTTTTTCGGCCTTATTGGACTTCTCCTGGATTTCCTCTGATTGTCTCGGTGCTGCAGCCAGTTGGGGGAGAAAAAAAACAAACCGGTTATCAAAAGCAAATATGTGATCTGGAGGCTCATCGAAAGCTGCAGAGATAGGCCTGTGTACTCAGCTGTTTAGAAATGTGTCAGTGTGAGAGGAGGCTACACCTGCCAGCGGTATTCTGTTTGGTGTCGTCACGAGCATGGTCTAGGAGCAGTGTCTCATGAAAGACTGGAGTTGGCCAGCGTCACCCGGCCACGGAGGGTGAAAGTGTCCCGGCTGCGGTGACGTAATGCCGCCAGTCGGCGCATCGTCGTCTCACAGGCCCGGGTGTTTGGGATTGTATTAACAGGTATGCAGCTCGCTGGAGGCTGCTGACAGTGTGCACTGACAAGTAGATTATAGAGGGAGACATAAAGGACATACCAGCACACTGCCTGCCTGCCTTGAATCACACCAGAGGCATTTCATAACAGCTCACCAGAGGCTGAAGAAGACTCAAGGCTCTCAGCAGTTTTGGTCGAAAATGCCGACAGCTCTCTGTTTTTTGTGCGAGAACCGAATTATCCCCGATTAAAATGCCGAATGCAAAGAAAGGCAATACGGCTTTATCACATTTGAGCCGAGCTTTGGCACAAGCCACAGCTCTGAAACTCATGTCACAAGCGAGGTTTGAAAGAGGTCGACCGTAGGAAAGTTTGAACACTGGGTATAGTTGTGGTGAAATATGCTTTTTCTTTTTTTTGCACAAACAGGCCCAACTTTCTTTTGTATTTTTTCAGTGAAGACATCTGCGTCTTTTTGCCCTTTTTTTTGTCGCCGCTGTAGGCGTTTACATATATGTTCTTGAAAGCGTACTGGTTGGAGCAAAGCGGCAGATGTTTGAGGTGGCATTGAACTGGGTGATATGGGTAATATAATGTAAGGATGCCACTTTGTCTTTGCCCTTTGGGTTTTCAGATCTCTAAGCAAACCAGGGCTAAAATGTAGCGCTGACTGTAAGAAGTTTTAATTTGAAAGTGTACTAACTACTGTATATCTTGTGTTCTGATCCAGTAATAAATTATTACTGATTGTTAAAGCTAAAATCGAATATAATATAGTGATAGGTGTGTATAGCTGTTAAGTTTATAGATCGGTTTTCAATACCTTGATATGTCATGTGCTTCAAACCGCGTTAAGAGGTTTAGGAAAACATGTTCATTGTCAGCAGAAAGGTTCAGAGTGTTCTTTTGGAAATTAAACATTATTCGACTTCAGTAACAGTGTAGTTTCTGAAGAAACAGCACATATGCTTTGGGGAACTACAGATTCTGGTATCAGCAATACAGTTTTATAGTATTCTGCATTGAGACCTTTCCTGGTCTTCACATCAGTTTGAACGGTACCGTTTAACTTGTCGTTCTGCTCTTTGAAAGGACCAGTGTGTCACATTTAGGAGGATCTATCGGCAGAAAAGTGTGTTTTCTTAAGTAGATAATCACCTGAAAATAAGAATAGTTGCTTAGAATGAGCCCATGTTATTTCTACAGTAGCCCAGAATGGACAAACCAAACATTGGCTTTAGATAGGAGCATCCACGTTGGCCACCGTAGTTCTACCCGCTTGGCACTCGGGAGAAGCTTCAGTTGGTTGCACTCTGCAACCGCACTGCTAGATGTAGCCAAATCCTACACACTGCAGCTTTGCTTAAATAGGAATGCATAAAGCATACTTGATCGTCTACTTTTTTAGAAAAAAGAATGTTGCAGGATTGAGTCCTAAAACCAGAAAATTAGTTCCCTTGTCTCGAAGTCAATGGGTTTTTTGAATGGGTTTTTGGCTAAATGCCTGAAATAATGTTAATAACACAAGCTTAAGAGATTTTAACGTTTTGCTCTATGATATTAAATAAGTCAGTAAATTCCTCTCTCGTGATTTTCTATGTGTCTTGAAAAAGGCAATTGCTAACAAGTGGCTAAATGAGACTACAAAACGCCATCACTGCGACTAGTCCGCTTTCACAACCTAGTTCTGTAAACTCGCGCTCATGTGACCGTGGTGTAGCTCGTTTGTGGGCTAACCGTAGCTTTTTACTGCTGCCGAATACAATCACGCTTCAAAAATCATAAAAGTGGTGCGGAGATTATCTTGTTGAACAAAAAGTGTAAGTATCATAAACTTGTGTTTCTCACAGCTTATTTTCTAAAATAACCCAAAAATAACCAATAACCCAAAAGCCAATGGGGGAAAAAAACCCCATTGGCTTTTTGGTGCTAAATTTCAGGGTTGGCCTACAAAAATACCTCTTCCTTGCAGGGATCCCTACAACTTATTTTCTTCGATTATAAAGTGACGCAACAGCCCTGCTGTGTGACATCTATTGTGGGAACTTGTATAGCCGTTGGCCCATTGCTCTAGCTCCAGGTTTTGCCTTAAGGAAAAAAATATATATATATATTTACACTAATTAAACCTGCAACACAAACCCTAATGTTTAATTTGAAAAATGTAGTAATTAAGAATGCAATGAATTGTTTTCTTGTCATGCATTGTTTCTCCCAAACCTCTCTGCGTAACCTTCATACAGTAAAACTTTATAGACCAGCATTAACGTAGTAGTGTGACTACCTGTGAGCTGCTCGGCGTGACTCATTTTCCATGACTCACTTCCCACCAGCTTTTGAAGTCTGAATCCTCACAGTGATGTGCGATAATGGCCTCCATGTTTCTGTGGGTGCTGCTGGGGCTTCAGGCCAAGTATTGTTTAGAGCACAGCACACATGTGGCAGTACAAGTGGGAAAGGCAAACACTCTCACACCTATCATCACCGACGTGCCCTACCAAACTTTTCCTAATGCGGGTTCGGATTCAGAGCGGTGCCTTTTCTTCTTTGCTTTGTGCATCTTTTGCTTCAAAGTATTCCTTCGTCTAAATAGAATCAGAGTCTCCTGGCCGTCTCGCTAAATAACAAAGTACTGCTCATGTGGCTAAAAACAAATGTAAACAAATCTATTTTACCCTGAACATGAAATTGCATAAATACATGTTTTTACAATTTGTACACATCAAAGAGCAGACAACTGTCCTTTGTTGTCCGTCCTTTGATCAAAAGCCTAGGCATATTCACTTCTGCAGTGAATTAATCAATTCACTAGATCACAGTGTGTGCATAGACTGCTACAGGTGGATACATTTCCAGGAGGGGGCCCCACAATGCACCATGTTAGCAGCGTGGTTCTAAGGATGGTAAAGCCGGTCTGTTGGTTGGTCCACAGCTTTAGTCCAGACTGAGATATCAAAACAACTATCGGATAGATTTCCATCTTTCACGGACATTCATGGCCCCCAGAGGATAAATCCTATGGACTTTGGTGATCCTCTGACTTTTCCTCAATGGCAAACACAAGGTTGACATCTGAGTGAAATGGTTTTCTAACTACTGGATAGGTCGTCCTGAAATGTAGGGTTAGTTTATGTTCTCAATAACTAGTTTCAAGTCTTCTTCAATACAGCATGATGTCCAGTTAGTGAATTACGGTCGCATTTAGAGTAAAATAGACCATAAAGCAGGGTATGCTTCAGGGCGTGGCCACTTTGTGTTGCTACCACGGCGTTATTCGGTCTGGGAGATGTCCGTGCTTCGTCTTGCGACTTTAACCCTTTCACATCGGGTTTTCTGTTCATCAAAGTTAATTGTAACTTGTTGGCCACCCAAAAAGGTCTTATTTAGCATTTGGGTGTACTTAAGTGCACCCTATCATGTCACTTTTTGTTGCAAAAGCCAAGATGGTGACAGCCAAAAACCAAAATGGCGACAGGCAAAAACATCCGTCCGCATACCAATAGGTGACGTCACGGTGACTACGTCCACTTCTTATATACCTAAAAAATAAACTGCAAAACTAATGACATTCCCCTCTGCTGTACTCCAGCTGGTTTTGCGCTAATAAGCGAATGTTAGCATGCTAACAAGCTAAAAAGATTTTAGCGTGGTGACAGACGTGGCTTATAGCACAAAGCACCACTGGTGTGGACTCTTGTTTCATGATTTACTTGCGAAACGCCGTCGGGATTCATTTTATCCTTCGTTCAACAAGTTGTTTTGTCACATATACTGTATTTGAACAAACTAGAGTGTATACATTTCTCTCAATGGATGATGTCTTTGATAGTGGAATAGTTTGTATGCCTTTTGATGTCATTGTGCTATAAAAGCTTGACAAAAGCGGAGCGGCATGAAGCCAAAAACCGGGGTCATACAAAGTGGACACAAGAGCAACAACAATGTAAACTTGATTGCGCCGTTTACCTGAGCTTGAATAGAACCTGACTCGCGTATTTACATTGTCACGCCATGTTAAGAAACCATTGAGAATGAGAACTGCCAGGCAAACATGTTGTGTCAACAACCGCACAGCTCAAGTGTAGCGTCAATATTTAGAAAATGCACAAACAAGCATCTCTTCATAAATATCACCAGTTCAGAAATTTGAGAACATTGTTTGGTTAATTGCTCCGTCTAACAGCCTTCTATTGCATAGAGTGTGTAAATAAATGATGAAATAACCAGATCATTTGAAAGAATATGTTCTTGTGTAATTGTTTTGCTTTTGATGTAGCCAAGACTTTATATTGTGATGATGAAACTGTTTTGATCCACAATGATGAAACTGTTTTGATCCCTGTGGAGAGCCTCAAATGAAAGCAAAGAAATGAATAATAATAGAGCAAATGAGGTTTACGTTACTGTTGAGTTTGATGGATTGCGGCCCAGTTCACACTCTGCTTTTTGTCTCCCCCCCCCTGCAGTCTGCGGTCCCAGCATCGACATCGGGAATGACATCAGCGAATTCAGGCGCCTGGAGAACTGCACGGTGGTGGAGGGCTACCTGCAGATCCTCCTCATCGGCGACAAGAACAACAACAACGTCCACCAGGACGTCTTCCGCTCGCTCAGCTTCCCCAAGCTGACCATGATCACCGACTACCTGCTGCTCTTCCGCGTGTCCGGCCTGGACAGCCTGAGCACGCTCTTCCCCAACCTCGCCGTCATACGCGGGCGGAACCTCTTCTACAACTACGCGCTGGTCGTCTTCGAGATGACCAGCCTGAAGGACATCGGCCTGTACAACCTGAGGAACATCACCCGCGGCGCCATCCGCATCGAGAAGAACCCCGAGCTCTGCTACCTGGACTCCATCGACTGGTCGCTCATCCTGGACGCCGAGTTCAACAATTACATCGCCGGGAACAAGCAGTCCAAGGAGTGCAGCGACGTCTGCCCGGGCATCATGGAGAACAACCCCCAGTGCAGGAAGACCATGTTCAACAACAACTACAACTACCGCTGCTGGAATTCCAATTACTGCCAGAAAGGTAACGCCGGCTGCCACACACACACACAAAAACACACACAAACAAACACGTGTGATTGCTCGCCGGGGATTTGAATTGCAAATTGATTGCGCACACAGTCGAGCCTTTGGCCTGATTTGCGTGGTTGTGATTTTGGGAGTGTAATGAACGGCTCCGTACCGGCAGCTGTGGCCTGCTACCTGTCGCTTTAACTGCTTTTGCTGTTGTGTTTTGGGAATGCAGGGAGGGTGTGTGTGTGTTGCTATGCATGATCGACTTGTCTTGCAGATCTTTGCTGTAATATATCTCGGCTGTTTATTCAGGTTGAGGAAAGATGAAAAAAGAGCTAAATGGAGGTATCGGTGGAGTCTGCGATTTAGCTCTCGGTCCATGTCTACGTCGAGCGAGGTTTTCTGAATGTGAGCAACTACTTGCTGTCAGATGACAACCTCAGTTTACTCACATACTCGGGTGTTATTCAGGTGTTTTGTGGTGGTTCCATGTCAGTTCAATCCAGATCTGCCTACAAAAACCGAATCAAAGCGTCTAGAGTTTAATCAAACCACTCCAGGGCACGATGGGTTTGAACACGACCTCTTTAATTCAGATGACTCGTTTCAGACGTGTGTGTGTGTGTGTGTGTGTGTGTGTGTGTGTGTGTGTGTGTGTGTGTGTGTGTGTGTGTGTGTGTGTGTGTGTGTGTGTGTGTGTGTGTGTGTGTGTGTGTGTGTGTGTGGCCGACACACGCGGTCTGTCTGTCTGGCCGAGTTGTTTCCCCGGTGACTGGCGCCCTGCTGCAGACTCAGCATGTTGATGTTTTCGGTCTTGTGACATGGAATGGTCCTGGATGGCTTGCGTACACGTATAGACGCACGCTGTCTCCATCGTCCAGCACAAATTGCTGGGAGTGGCAGAGTGTGGGCATCACGCTGGGGGAGAAACCAGGGGGGGGGGGGGAGTACGTTGGAGGAAGACATGTTGGAGGGGGTGTCGGGGTGGAGGAGCAATAACCTCTGGACCTCTCCTCTTCTATTTGTAAAAGCAGCAAAAAACACCGTGTAGAATTACTCATTATGCCGGATGGCCCACTAGTTACTACAGCTGGTATACAAAAGTACAATAATTGCCCTTAGAAATGTTGTAAAAGTTGCATCAAATTAATATACCTCAAAATTGTACGTCAGTAGCAGCACTCGAGTAAACGTACCTAGTTGCATTCCACCACTGAGCGTAGGCCCTATCTAAGGTTGTGTCTTCACATGCGAGAAGGCCACCCAATCTTCCTCTTTCCCGCCGCTGCGGCAACAACTCAACGACATCCAGGCAACTGCGTTGCTTCGACAACACAATCTAAATTGCTCACTCATGTGACCATTTGTGTCCTCGAATAAGCTGCAATTCCTACATCGTCAACATTACACGCAACTAGAACTTGGAGGTAAAAGTTCCAGTGTATTTACATTGTGCAGGAGGTTATCGGACTGTTCTGATATGCTAGTATGACATATTGACAGGAAGGCATTTTGTCTGTATAAACAAGTCTGTGGTAAGGAGGTGAAGTGTAACAGCTCTGCTCAGAGAGTACAGGGCCATCTTTCTGTCTCCACTCTGTCGAGACTAGACCAAAACATGTTTTTCAGAGGGCCGGGGCTGTGAGGGACAGGAAATAGATTTGGATATTGTTTTTTAAATACTTCTATTACCAGTGCTAGTGCGACAGCTGCTGCTTCTACTGTTTCTCTTACTATGGCCTCAACTGCTACGCCATCTGCTGCTGCTGCTGCTAGCTACTATCATTACTACTACTACTGCTTCTCCCAGGGAGATTACCACAGTTACTAGTGATGCTGCTTGGCCTTCCACTGCAGCTACTAAGCCTACTCGCAACACTACAGCAAGTACTAGTGCTGGGGTCCCAACACCTGGAAATGAGTTAAGTTTAGTTTATACTTGCGTGGCACCGCGGTGCGAGCCTCCGCTTGAGCCTGCAAACTGTAAACGCATATCTCAAATTCATGGACTACTTTACTGCCTTTTAAAAAGCCTTGTTAAAAAAAAAAAAAAAGTATAAAGTGTCTAAAGTATTTCAAATACGAATTGGCCATCTTTGTAAAATCCTTGTAAAAAGTTTGAAGCTTTTAAGTGTCTTAAAAAAGTGCGGTTGCTAACAAGTGGCTAAATGAGACTATGAAACGCCATCACGGCCGACTAGCCCACCCACCCAGAACATGAATAATGATTTCACCACACTTGGCCTCATTGGTTGCAGCTCGTCCCCAGACTAACTGGACAGATGAGACACTTTTGGGCCCGGCTGGTGTGTTTGTGCTCAGTCGGCATCGTCCTATCCCAACGGGTCGACGTGTTTTGTTCAGTCGGTTTGAGCGGACTAAAAATAGAAGAAGCGGAGATCGACTTTGCGAAGACGCATAAGCAGCCAACCGAGGTGGGTTCCTGAGGGAGAGCGTCGGCTGGGGCGAACGGGCAAATCATTTGCTGCCGCCGCTGCCTTTTTCAACAGCATTGATCTGAAACAACACAAGCACCGCTGCAGAGGCCGCATTGTTGTGCTATTTACTGTCCATTTTATTGGAGGAGTCTGGTGGTGCTAAAACCAGGCTTCATTAAAAGGACGATGGCCGATGGCTCGAGTGGGTGAGCTGGCCGACCGAACAGTGCTCATTCCCCTCAGCCGCAAGCTTTACAATCCGGTGTGTTATAGCCTGATGCTGCTAGAATCAAGTCTGTTTGTATCCGCAAACACAATAGAAGACCAAACTCTGATGTCTCTGCTGATAACGCCCCGTATCAAGCTTCAGTAATCTTATCTGGGATCTGTTGTTTTGAGTGTGTGCCTGGCTCACAGGCCTTCTGCTGCGCTGGCATGAGAGGCATCGTTGTATCTGGAGGCAATTTATTTCCAGACCCCGGTCATTCACCGGATCAATAAATGACGGAAGGGGAAAGTGTTTTCATTGAGTTACTATAAAGGGCCTTCTTTCAGCCGGAACTCATTCATAAAACTGTTGCAAGGAAAAGAGGGTTCAAAGCCTGTTTTCCTTCCCTGGGAAAGTGGAGTGTTTTTTTTTTGTAGTCGCGGGGGGGCTACATTCTCCCATGTTTACTTCCCTCATTTGTTTTTTTGGGAATCTGCTTTGGGTGTTTTGTCTCGTTCATAACTCATGGGCTTCTTCTAAAGAAGAGCCATGTCCGTGCATGCTGGGAAACAAGCACACACACTCTCACACGCTCACTCTCTTTCTCAAACGCACACAACCCGCACACACGCTCTCTCATTGAATAGCATGGGGGATGTTTTTCCGGTGCTTTGTTTGGTCTGAGGAGATGAAAGCGCATCATTAAAGTACAAAGTAGGTCTTCAGGGATTTACTGGAAGGAATTTTTTTTTTGGTCTTTTGTTAACCCCTGGCCGAAGGGATTACACATTAAACTAGAGGGATTGTCGACGGGGTTGTTGCAACATCAATTTACTGTACGTGTCGGTGTTTGCTCTTTTATTTTCAAAGTGTTTAGTCAGTTTACGGCGGCGGTGCCAGTCAAGATGCAAAGCAAGTATGGCAACAAAGTTCTGAAGTCTTTGTGTAGGGTTTGAAAGTTTTGGACTCATGCGACGTCTATTGGTAAAAAGACACAGCAGTACACGGGGCAACCTGCTGACCTCCACCACCATAGCAACTATTTCTATGACTAAAATGTAACTTTAAAAAAAAAGCTTTTTTTTGGGTGAGCAAGTCGGGGCTGGTTCTGCCACGTGATTTTTGTTTTGGAAAAATGCTAAACTTTTGGCTGGAGTCGGTAGAGGGCATAAAACGTCTCCTTAAAGTTTAACTTGGAGGTAAAAACAGTGATCTGTGCGAACTCAAAGTTCAATAGGTCACAATGAATGTTGCAACAGGTTTATAGTTTTGACATAAAGCCTTCTCGGGTACTCCGGTTCACTGTAAATCTCAACAGCTTAATCACTTATCAACATTGTTTCTTTTAGAAATGTATATAACAGCTGCGTCAATATATTAGCTCACAGCATGTATTCATCTATATGATGTATACATTGGCTGATAAGTATGTTTTAAGCAAGTTTAGAAACGCTGTCACCAATACATAGTTTGTCCAGCAGTGAGCACTTGTAAATCTATTTTTCAAATCTATTTTTTATTTTTTTTGGTAACTAAATATAAGGGGTCATTGTCAAAAGATGTATTAAAACGAGACATATTGTGCTTATATGCGGGTTTGTGTATGTATTTTGTGTTTCCACTACAACACGTTTACATGCTTCATTGCCCTCATCCCGTCTGTCTGCATTCACCCCTCTGTGTGTCAACAGAATTGCGTTGCCAGGCAATCCGGTGTTTTACTTGTTGTCAGCTGACGTCACTCACAGACACGGCAACCTGAAATACAGTGGGACACATTGAGAATGTTTTAAACTGTGAGACGGTCTTCATGTTGTACAGTCGCAATGCTGACGGCTCGTTTTAAAGGCCCGGTTTGTGAAGACGGGCTGTGTGGGTTCCTCCCCGGGCCGAGCGCTTCTATACTGTCAGTGTTTGTATAGCGCCTACACCTGCTTTATAATAAAAAAATGTCATAAATATGGGACTATTAAAGTTGTGTGTTTGTGCTATAAAGCTAAAGATCTAACATTGGCCTATATATTGCTGTAGTTTTTCCTTTTCACTGTCAAACATGAATATCGTTATCCACCTTAAAAAATATGGCACCAGGTGGGACTTAGTGGTGTTTAAGACACAATGTCCCCTTAACCTTAGTGTGCATGGATAAATTCTTCCAGCCAATCTCAGCACATCGCATTACACTTTTTGCAGAAAAAAGTATCGCTGTTATGTTTCTAATTAAAATGCTGACTACGTCACCGCGGCATCAGTGAAACTGTGCATTAGCTGACATGCGGGCGACACACTGTCAGCTGTCTAGCGGTGTGTGTGAAAAAGCTGAAGAGAGTCGCATAACAGAAAGGGAGTGAGTGAGTTGTGGACTCGGTCCCATCT